>NW_006781985.1:657160-697430 GCF_000442215.2 Lipotes vexillifer | reverse complement strand
GAAGATCCCATATGCCGCGGAGCGCCTGGGCCCGTGAGCCAAGGCCTCTGAGCCTGAGCGTCCGGAGCCTGTGCTCCACAACTGGAGAGGCCACAACAATGAGAGGCCCGCGTACCGCAAAAAAAAAAAAAAAAAAAAAAAAAAAAATGGATTAAAGACTTAAATATAAGACCTGAACCATAAAATTCCTAGAAGAAAACATAGAGGTAACTTTAGTGACACCTGCCTTAGTGATGTCTCTGTGGGTGTGACTGCAAAGGCAAGGTAAACAAAAACAAAAATAAACAAGTGGGACTACATCAAAGCAAAAAGCATCTTCACAGTGAAGGAAATCACCATCAAAACTTAAAGGCAACCTTCTGAATGAGAAAAGATTTTTGCAAATCATCTATTTGATAAGGAGTTAATGTCCAAAATATAGAAAGAACTCACATAACTCAATAGCCCCCTTCCCCCAAAAAACAACCTTGGTTAAAAAATTGGAAGAGGAACTGAATGGACATTTTTCTAAAGAAGATGGTCATCAGACACATGAAAAGATGTTCAACATCACTAATTATTAGGGAAATGCAAATCAAAACCACAACGAGATATTATCTCACACCTGTTAGAATTGGTATTACAGAAAAGACAAACAATAACAAATGTTGGAGAGGATGTGAAGAAAAAGTAATCTTCATACACCATTGGTGGGACTGTAAACTGATTCATTCACTATAGAAAACAGTATAAAGATGTTTCAAAAAGTTAAGAATAGAACTACCGTTTGAACCCATCTATTCCACTTCTGGGTATTTATCCAAAGAACATGAAAACACTAATTCAAAAAGATATAGGGGGCTTCCCTGGTGGCGCAGTGGTTGAGAGTCTGCCTGTCAATGCAGGGGACACGGGTTTGTGCCCCGGTCCAGGAAGATCCCACATGCTGTGGAGTGGCTGGGCCTGTGAGCCATGGCCGCTGAGCCTGTGTGTCCGGAGCCTGTGCTCCACAACAGGAGAGGCCACAAGAGTGAGAGGCCCGCGTACTGCAAAAAAAAAAAAAAAAAGATATATACACCCCATAAGTTTGATGCATCATTATTTACAATAGCCAAGGTATGCAAACAACCTAGGCATCCAATGATGGATGAATGAATAGAAGAGAAGTATACACACACACACACACACACACATACCGGAATGCTACTCAGCTATGTAAAAAAGTATGTCATCCTGCCATTTGTGACAATATAGATGGACATTGAGTAAAATAAGTCAGATGGAGAAAGACAAATACCATATGATTTCACTCATCTGTGGAATCTAAAAAACAGAGCAAATGAAGAAACAAAATAAAACAAAAACTCATAGATAAAGAGGACAGATTAGTGGTTACCAGAGGGAAAGTGTGTTGGGGTTATTTGAAGTGGGTCAACTTTGTGGAGAAGGATGGCAGCTAGACTTGTGGTGCAGATCGCTTTGAAGTGTATACAGATGTCCAATTATAAAGCTGTGCACTTAATACTCATATAAATAAAATATTTTAAAAAATTGTTTCAGACATTCAATGAATAAATAATTGCTTGTTATATAAACAAATTGATATCAAAAATGGGATCAGGTTTTAAGAGTGTTTTTATAAGGCAGATTTCACTGTGATCCCCAAACTTAGAGAGAATAACACATAAATTTTAAATGTGTAATACCTGCAAACTGCCCATTTTATATTACTTGATTAAGACAGGAATCAAAATTGTATATATAGTATGATTTTAGTCATGTAAGAAAAACAAAATTACACATAACAACAAATGAAACTGGGAAGAAGAAATGCTAAAATATTGAGAGTGGTTCACTCTGGATGTGAATGAGTGATTTCTTTTCTTTTTACTCTTCAAAAATTTCCTAATTCCCACTATGAGTTAATGGAGGATGGAGGGGGAGGCACTGTTATGTACTCCCAAATTGATATGTTGACGTTCTCACCCCCAGTACCTTCCTCAGAATGTCACTTTTTTGGGAGATAGGGTCTTTAAAGGGATAATTAAGTTAAAATGAGGTCATTAGGGTGGGCTCTAATCCAATATGGGGTCTTTATAAGAAGAGGGGATTTGGACACTCACACATGGAGGAAAAACCATGTGAAGACACAAGGAAATGAGAGCCATGTGCAAGCCAGGAGAGAGGTCTGGAACAGATTCTTCCCTCATGGTCCAAAGAAGAACCAACCCTGCTGATACATTGATCATAGACTTCTGGCCTCCAGAACTGTAAGAAAATAGATTTTTGTTGTTTAAGCCACCCAATCTGTGGTATTTTTTTAAGGTAGCCCGAGCAAACTCATACAGGGGCTTTCTTTCTCTCTCTTCCTTCCTACCTTCCTTCCTTCCTTCCTTCCTTCCTTCCTTCCTTCCTTGTCAATAAAAATAATCTCATTGGAGAATATTGAGAAAATATTTAAAGCCTCTATTACTTCTATAAGTTGGTTTTCATAACACTACTTGTCGTTAACTTGATTGATTGATTGCGGAGAGTGATCTGAATTCCTGGGAGCTGTATTGGTAATATTAAAATCAGCATTTGGAAACAGCAACTCAGGCTGGGGGAAGCCACTGGGCTAGGTATAAGGCAATTCAGTTTAGGTGGCTTTGAACTTTGTTCACCAGGTAATAAATGTGGGAAGAATCGGGTGAGAGTGCCTTTGTGCCAATAATAGTAAGGGTAGGAATAAAAAAAGAAAAAGTTGTCACCTCCACAAATCAGCTCCTATGTCGCTCAGTGATGTCAAGTTTTTATAGCTGTTTTTTTATAGCTCTAAAAATACCTTTAGTCTTGATACTCCTGAAGGAAAAATAATGTTGTTATTGCCAGGCTGAAACTCTAAATCACAAGACATCTTTATCCCCATTGAATTAATTGCCTTTATAATTCAAGTCTTGGCAGTGACACAGATTTTATAAAATACTATAGTAGAAGTAAAATTTGGTTATGCATATAAAGAGAATCATACAAGGATCAGGTAGGCTGTTCATATCCTGCAGCAATTCTAAACCTATCAGAGGATCAGACAGGGGACTTTCAAACCAAATGCACTGGTATAAACTTCATTTTCACAAGTAATATGCTCTATTCCATCATCCCTCCAAATCTACCTTTCATTTTTCATAAGGGCATATTTGCAGAGAAATACTCCTCCACTATAAAGAAAACATCAGTGTGAGCAGGGCTGACCCCAGTACTCACTGGGTAGAAAGAGTGGCTGAGACTGCAGAGATGTGGCGAGAACTTCATCCAAGGGGGTGTGCTCACCCGCAAGAGTGGCCTGTGCAGAAAATCTACCAACTGCTAAAGAGGGAAACATATTTTGGATGGCTATGCAAATTCTCCAAGTTTTTAAATGTTGGCTCAAAATTTTTTAAAGCACCAAGTTAATCACTTCCAGGAACAGGATACAGCTTCTAGTGAAATAAAAAGAGTTCTGCTCTGGAAGTCAGAAGAAGGGAATCCTGGCTCCACCCATTTCTGCCGTGTGGCATTTACTGCATGACTCCAGCAGGGGTAACAAAACAGTGCTGTCTTAGTTTAGATTATTCTGTAGCCAGAAATAAACTTTAGATTCAGCCTCCGTCACTGGCATGTCCTGGACACCGAGCCAGAATCTATATGTGTATACGTGTGAGCAGGGGTGTATGTTTGTAGGCAAATATTTTGGGAGTAGTCTTACCTTGAGCCCAAAAGGGTCCTTCACTACCCAAGAAGTAGCTTGGCTTTCATCAGCAGCACAGCTCTTGTTTCATTTCACCTAGCTGTGTAGAGAAGCTTACCAAAAGCTTACGTAGAGACATATAGGAAATGGAGTGCTTAAGTACCTATTTATCTGCAATCCACCTGCACTTAAGGCACTCTGTTATTTTATACTCAACATACTGTACCTGTTCCTTAGACCTTATTAATGATACTCTCTCAGTGAAACATACTGGGGCACTACTGGACTGTTTGGCTCTCAGTTTCAACATCTGCAAAATTCATCAGTTATTTTCAGAGTAAATAAAGCTTCCAGCAGAATGCCTGGTACATACTAGATCTTCAAATAAATGTTTGGTGATTGTAAAGATGCATAAGAAAATCTGCTATCAAAATATGACTTATCAGAGAATACAGAAAAAGCAATAGCTGATATTTAATACCTATTCCAAACAAAGAACTTAGAATAGAGACTCTTTCATAATAAAGTTACTATATATGACCCAAATAGATACTAAAATCAGCATGGATCAAGAGAAATATCACCTTAAATTCAGTCTTTAAAAAAAACCTCACCATTATCTTCTTGTTTATTTATAATTATGGCAAAATATACATAACATAAAATTTACTACCTAAAAATCTTTAAGTGTACAGTTCAGTGGCATTAAATACATTCACACTGTGGTGCAACCATCACCACCATCCATCTCCAGAACTTTTTCATCTTTGAAAACTGAAACTCTGTACCCATTAAACAAGAATAATAATCATTAAATCATAAATCCCCATTGGAAAAAAAGGCAAAGGTGTCGTTATTTGTGGATAGCGTGATTATATACATAAAAACTATAATAATATGCTAAAATTATACATAAGCATTTATTAAAATGGCCAGATACAAAAGAAATGCTCAGAAACTGATAGCATTATGATACATGTATAAAATTCAACTAGGAAATATGATGACAAAATGGACTATCATTTACAAAGTCAATGCTGTAAAATACTTAGAAGAAAACTTGAGGAAAAATGACATGTGCATTTAAAATATAACCAAGCCTTCTTAGGAGAAATTAGTCATTTCTAAAAGTGAAGATTCATATTTTTAAATAAGCAGAGCATGTTAATGCATACATTTAAAACAATTCCAATCAAAATTCCAACCAAACATTTAAAATTGGTGAGACATATTTTCAAAAGATGGTTCAAAGTAAGATCATTGTAGTGGTTAGGATCTGTAAAGAGGGCATGTAGGGGGCCCTAGCCTACTAATATTAGAATATGTTATAAAACCAAAACCTATTGCAGTACGGCACTGGCACCAAAATTTAAATATAAGTCTTCAGAAATGGATCAATACATGAAACATTGCATAAGTACTTTACATGTTCAAATAAAATAAATGAGAAAGAATTGTTAATTAATAATGATGAGATAGCAGGTTGAAGGAAGAAAGAGTGAGTTTGTAGGTTTATACATTATGCTATACAACAAAATAAACTCTGGCTACATTGAAGGGCTAAATAGATTTTTTTTTTAATTGAAGTATAGTTGATTTTAAATTTTATTTTTAAAAATGTACAATACAATAAAATGTTAAGCAGGTAACTGGGGAAATGATCAAGACCCTTTCATCATGAATCTGAAAAAAAAAATCACTAGACAAAAGAATGACTATTTCAAATATGTAAAATATTAAAAATGCATTAATCTGATAACGAAAAGTAAAATTTATGCCAAACTTTGCACTAAGTTTGTTAAAGCAAGAAGTTAATATTTGCAACACACTAAGAGCCCATTCAATTTTATAAAGGAAGCAGGAAGACTCCATAAATAAATAGGCCCAGATAAAAGCAAATAATATTTGAGTGTTTT
The DNA here is from genome assembly GCF_000442215.2 of Lipotes vexillifer. Classification (NCBI taxonomy): domain Eukaryota; kingdom Metazoa; phylum Chordata; class Mammalia; order Artiodactyla; family Lipotidae; genus Lipotes; species Lipotes vexillifer. The sequence goes on along the minus strand of NW_006781985.1, from coordinate 691,829 downwards.
CACTGAGCCAATCATTCATTTATCTTACATCATGTAATCCTCACCAAAATTCTATGAGACTAGAGATATTAATACCTCCATTTTATAGACATTAACCCACTTGGTCCCAGAGACATAGAAAGCAGAGTCTAGAATTTTTGCTTTAACCACCACTCTTGTTTTTGTCTTTTAGGTGTTCCAAAACATGAAAATAAACAGCATAAATGATTAAAAACCTTCTACAATTCATTGACTTAATATTCATTGAGCATCTATTTTATACCAAGCTCTGTGCCAGGCACCTGGAATTAGAGACAGATCAAGATACTCTCAGATGTCCAGTGGGGGAAACAGGCAAGTAAAATAACAACTAAAAATATGTTATGTATAACCCACTGTGCAAATTAAAGCAACATTGGAGGCACCATTTTGATGGCCAAGCCAAAATTTGAAATAATCATAGTTGAAAACCTTGAAGAATTGATATAAATTTTTAATAAAGCAATATACAATTATATACTAAGAACTTTAGAATGTTTATTCCCTTTGACTCAATAATCTCTCTTATTCTTGGAAGTTCATCCTGAAGAAATACTGTATCAAAAGGAAATAAAAGTATCTTTCACTAATTAACTTTTCAAATATTTATTTTCGCCTATTGCCTACCAGATTCTGTGCTAGGATCCGGGGAAATGAAGATAAACAAGAAGTTCATTCCACAGAAGTCTTCATTTCAGCCCTCATAGTAATAGAGAAAAATGGAAACAACCTTAATGCCCAATAATGGAGGGTTATTTTACATATTATAATACATTTACTTGCATATATATAGCAAAATATGAAAATTATATTCCAAAATCACATAAGAATAAAGGTCATTTTCAAGATACAATGCTAATTTAAAAATATTAAATTTTGTATACAGTTCTGTTGTAATAAATATTTATTCATAAAAGCAAAAGCTAGAAAAGTATATGCAAATAAGAAAAGTGGCATTAGGGTTTGGGGATTATGGATGATTTTTGTTTTACTGCTATTAATATTACTTCTATATAGCTTTTTCAATGAAAAACAGAAAGAGGAGAAAGTATTCATATGCCAAAAGATTGATCCTGGAAGAGATTAATAACTGATTACAAAGGGGCTTGGAAACATGAAGTTCATGTAACAGCTCACAGAATAACAAACCAGAACTTGCAAGATATAAAGGGAATGATATTCCTGCCTTATACAGACAGACAGTAAAAAGAGATGTTAGAAGACGGAATAAATGCTGTACTAAAATCTCATTCCATATAAAACCAGAATTACTCTGAAATTACTGGCTTCCAAAGTCCCGCTAACACAGTACTTGCTAAGTGTTGTCAAATATAATTTTATTCAGGATTCCCAGGGTCAAGTATTCAGCAAAAAAATATGTTTTAATACACTTGTAAAAATGATAAAACACTTCAATGATTCTTGGTCCCTTTGAGTCTTCCTCCTACCTCCAGTTATCCAACCCAATTATGTGCTCTTAAATCAACTGACCTGCCACTTTGAAAGCAGGAATCCTGGTCCCTCTGGCTTTTTTATTGAACCACATACCCCTCTGCTGCCTTTCTGGTTCCTGGAAGCTTGATATTCTTGAGTCTGACCTTCTGTCAACAAGAAAGAAGCAGTGACAAAAATAAGAAAAATTTCCCCAATGCAGGGTCTAACATGGACTTCCCTCATTACACAAAACGAACATTCCTTGTGAGCAGAGGAAACAAAAAAGGATGAGCAAGAACATAGTTCTTCAGGGACAAGTTTCTTCCCCAACCTAAGTAGTGAGGAATGAGTTCAACAAAGAAAAACTGAATGCCTCTGTGAGGTTCTGGGTGCTACACAGCTGCTTCACTAGGTGTCAAAGTCAGTTGTGGACTTAAGTGTAGGTTTCATGACATCCAGCACTTCGCTCCTGGAGCGAAGCAGTCTGGAGCCTGACCAGGGGCTGTGGCCCTTATGAAAGTACTGGCAACATTAACCCATCACAGCCACTGTAAGATGTTAGCCTATGTGTGGGTTCAGTTTCTGCTCTGTACTGTTTTTGCAGTTGGAGTGATGCTTGGTTCCGTAATTCCAAATTATATCTGTATCTTCCCCAAATCTATCTACATTGACTTATCTGTTCTTGTATCAGTTCAGAACAGCCTTGATTGTTTTCCCCTTTGATTAACATTGCATTTGCCATAGACACCTCACTTCTGCCTCAGATGACGACTAGTGGACCCCTCATAGTGATGCTCATAGAGCAACACTGCTTGGCTTCAACACTGCTCTGTCTACTGCCTCTGACCTCATACCTCCCCCACTGGAAATTATGATAGGTATTGCTCTTGGCATCATTTCTTGGTTCTCTTGAGCTAAAATCGGCTATTGCCTCACATAATGCACTTGCCTTTCATGGTAGAGTCCACATGGCCAGTATCCTAGAGAAGTCAACCACCAACGAGGCTTTCATAAGGCTTTTGTGGGATTTCATTTTATATTTTCCACTATAATTTATACTCTATTCTCTAGTTAACCTACAAAAGATCCATGCCAGAGAAGACTTGAGAAGATTAGCCCAGGCAAATAATCAAGGCTACATGATCTCCTCAGATCCCACCACAAATCTTGTAATACAGGCAGCATTAGAACTCAGATTCTAATTGTTACTCTAGTGCTCATATCCAATGCAAAAAATTTTAGTCCCTAAGATACGTGAGCAAAGATATTTCCAACACAATACCTAGAGATTTCTTCCTCAGGTGCTTGGTTATTTCAATTAGTCCAAGATGATCTGGTAATATCAAAGCTTCCAAATTGCCATGCTAAACTCAATGGGTGGGTATCCTTTATTTTTTCATTCAAGACAGAAGTGAGATACACATGAAGCAAGGGAGATTGGAATAGGGAAGAAGGGCTCAAGATGGTGTGTGTGTGGGATATAGCATTTGCTGAGTTCGATGATATAAATTTTCCACCTTGGCCAATTTCAAGCTACTGCCACTGTGAAGTCGACCAGCTTGCCAAATTTTTGAAAATTAGCTCTCTCAAGCCACTTTTGAGCAGACTCCAGCACAACACTAGCTCTGCCTGTCCTCCTTTCTATGAATTACCACCTGAAGATATGGCTTTGGCTCTCACATACTTGCATAATACTGTTGTTTTGTTGTCCTACTTGTTTTTAATTGCCCACAACTATTTTTTGCAGTCCCACTGATATGTAAAATATAAGTAAATTCTTGGCTGAGGTATGGGTATAAATTCTAACATATGAAAGAAGAGAAATTCTTGTGGCTATACCCTTTCAAGTATTTCTCCTCCAGCACTTTCTGGCATATGGCCTGATGGAAGGGAAGAACTCATAAACATAGACTTGGAAATATGGTAATATTTTGATTTATAAATGATTGTGAAAGCTTCTCTCTGTGTCAGGCTTGAATGCATAAAATGTCCTATGATTCTTCCAGTCAAGAAATTGTATTCCTTTAGGATACAGAAGAACCGCAAAACACCATGACAATTAAAGTAAGAGATGAAGAGGAAAGAGGGGAGCCCTGGTGACCATAACAATGAAAACAAAAGCAATATACTCTATATTTTATGGATGTTATGATGCACTTGCACACACACCCTCACAGTTCCAGGCATTGCATTTTAAGAGGCTTTGATAAATGGGAGCACATTCAGAGGACACCAATAACAATAAAAGATGCTCACACTTCTGAACTCTTTACAATGGGCCATGCACTCTGCTGATGGTATTACATGTTCAATTTTATTTAATTCTTCCAACTCCTAGGCTCTTACAGAAGAGGAAAATCACAATTGGATTATGATTTATAATTTCTCCTCTATTGTATATTTAGTAAATGGTAAAGCTGACAGTCTGAACTGTCAGTTCAGGCTAGAACTAGGCAGTCTGATTCCAGAAGTTGTGCTCTTAAGCACAAGTTTCATAAGCACCAACCCCATCCCCCGCTAGATTGAAGAATTAAATCTGTAAGTGTCCCAGAAGGAAGCACTGGGAATATAGGGTAGAAGATGCAAAAAGGCTGACTTAGCGACAGTAATAAGTTTATCTTTCTCTTAGCAAGGCCTTAAGTGGAAGAGGCCATCTTGGGACACCATGATTTCTCATCATTGGAAGTTCCCAGACAAAGACTGGATAGCAGGTGTGGGATTCTTGTAGAAAAAATGTGTATTAAGAGGTATAATTTGGATTGAATAATTTCTCTGTGCTATCCAATGCAGTAGTCGCTATCCACATGGGACTATTTAAATTAAAATTAAAGTTACAAATTTAGTTCCTTAGCCACTCTAGCCACATTTCATGTACTCAATAGCCACATATGACTATGGCTACCATGTTGGATGGTGCGGACATATAGAACATTCCAAGCATCGCTGAAAGTTCTACTGGACAATGTTGTTTTAAACTATAAAATCTACCTCTTAAAATTCTATGTGCCTTTGAGAAAAGCAGGATGAGTAACTATCTTGATTTCATATATGAAGAAATTGAAAATGAGAGCTTTATTTTCTAGTCTAAGTGTTAACATTTCATGATCCTCTGATGTCTACACATACCTTGCTCCTCGCCAACAAATGCCTTTCCACTGCTGGATCTGCTGGGGCTGTGGGTTGTACTCTCAGGCTCCCTCCATCATTTCCAGTGCTTCCTCTTTGTGGCCACAGGAGAACTTGGCATTGTACTGTTTGGTGCATAGATAATTATCAGTTATTTCTGCTTCCCCTTTAATTTGCTCATAGAGCATTTCCTGGAAAGATCTTTGAAAGCAATTGGGCCAAAACACTGTGTGTGCAAGAAGAGGAATTATAGTGGCTGGGAGGAAGATAAATTATGATGTCAGCTTGATTACAGTGCTGGTTACTGCTCAATCAAAACTTTGGGCAAAAGAGCCTTTCCATGGGAAATCTATTTATAGATCACCTAGCACAGTGTCACCTGTTGACTGCCAAGGGTGTAGCAAAGGAAGTCCTGAGAGATGACTTGAGGTCAGCCTGGTAACGGTACAGGGCAGGTGGACTTCTAGGGTAGGCTCTGGCCTTGCAGAATGTCCTCAGTTCAGCACAACTGAAATGTATTCACCTCAACAATCAAGTAACTGATTTGAGAAAGAAGGTATTCAAGACCTGACACCTGATATGCTTTCTGGTTACTCAATAAATTCATTCTGATCCATTACTAACTGGTAGACTTTCTGGTGGGTTCTGACCTTTATTTATAATGTCTTAACAAGATATAAGACAGGTATAACCATTTTGGGGTTGTATATGCTTTAATTCTGGATAACTCTCAAGAAGGAACACTCATGAAGTCCTCTCGGTGTCAAGCATTGGGTTGGCCAAACAGTTCACTTGGGTTTTTCTGTAAGATGTTACAGAAGAACCCAACGAACTGTTTGGCCAACCCAATACATCTACACATCTTATCCTATTTAGTTTACAATGACAATGTGAGTTAGTTAATATCATTATCCCAATTTTATAAATGAGGAGGCTGTGGTAGAATAAGCAGTGGACCTAGAAGTTACACCCAGGTCTTCAGATTCTAATTCTAGAGTTCTTTCCACTAATAAACTAATACTTCGCAGGTGAAAGGTGGCATAACCTCTCAATTTGAATGGCCAATTTCTGGGTTCCCAGGACATCCCACTATATCGCATTAATATTTCACCAAATTCCTTCCTCTTTATGTCTCTAATAATAGCAATCATACTGAAATCATACTGAAATGCTATGAATATATAAATTGGTCATTCTTTCCTCCTATGTTTGCATATGACATTTCTCTCACCTAAAAATGTATTCTGCCTTCTCTCATAACTCTTTATAAATCCCGTACTGACAAGATCATTTCAATAATCTTGTCATCTCAAGAAAGGCACCTGGCAAATGCCCACAAAACAGGAGTTACGAAGGACTACTGGATGAACACACATTTCCTTTGAACTTATTTATAAAGGTGTTATTATATCATAATTAGTTTTCATGGCCCAGGTCTTCTAATGCATGCATCTTGTGTACCTTTAATTGTGTTTCCCTTTGTTACCTTCCAATGTTGGTTCTTCTTTCCTACAGTATAATCACATTTTTGACCCAGAGAACGTCCAGGGTTTGAAATTAGGATGAGAGATTAAGCTGTCTAAACAAGTTGGTTCCTTTAAAATTTGAAGTCTAAAGCTTTTGTTTTTCCTAACCACCCATCTATTTTAGTGCCCTAGCACAGTTATAAATTCAAATTCATACTACTTATTACATTCAGTATCTCTTTCTTCAATAACCATAATGACGTGACCATTAAGAGACACACCAAGCCAACCACTTGGATGTATACACTACATCAACTACACTCTATTTCCATCATATGAATTATTATCAGAGGCAGAGAGTAAGTTGGGGAGCACTAAAAATAAATTGTCATCATTATAAGCCATTATAACAGGTTATTCAATTTGATGAATAATCTTACTTTGACCTCACATCACATGTATCTTTCAAGGAGCTGATAGACTTCATGGTATTTACTAAATACCTAAAATTCACTAACACCCAGTATATGGAGACCATGAAGTCTTCACAGAATGATACATTTGGGCTGAGCATAATCAATAGTAATATGTGAAGAATGTCCTGAAGGGTAAAGAGGAATCCATTTTGAATAAATGAATCTTGAGAAATTGAAGGTTATCCTTTTAAGTCATGAGATCTTTTTTTTTTTTAAAATACAATGCCAAAATATCTGACATGCTTCTTTGCCTAAGAAAATAGGGTGGCATGTAAGACAAAGTTTACTTTGTCTTCATGAGTTAGGGTAACTGTTATGAACATCAAGTAATGCCCACACAGGCAAAGTATGTATAACCAAACAGAGCATGGATTTGGATTCAAAGAGACCTGGATTTAAATCTTTGCTTCATCATTCAGTATGATTTGGGGTGCAAGTAACTTAAAACCTCAACTCATGTGCCTTGCACAGTAAAGAAATAATTTCACATCAAGAAGTTGGGAGGTAAGGTGGTCTCAGAGTCAGTTAAATTTTCACTTCAGGAAGTCATCACAGAACCAGATTCTTTCTGTCTTTTTTCTTAGTCATACTTAGTATTTTGGATTTGTCCTCAGGCTACAGCTGGACATTATGACAGTTGCACATGTCATAGCCAGCCACAGTAGCATCCAGGAAAAGGAGAGATTGTTTCTTCTTTAGGTCTTCTTTTAAAAGGGACAAAACCTTTCCCAGAAGCTTCAGAGCAGCCTTCTCCTGATGTCTTCTTATTTTGAATTGGGTCACATGGATATCCCTTAGCCAAACACTGGCAGGGGAATGGGATTATCAGGATTGGTTTAGAACGATCAATATTTATCCCCTGGACTGAAGCACATGGAGGGGGTTAAGCAAAATTGGGGCTGTGCAAAAAGAAGGAAGGATGGAGTGAAAGAAATAAAACCTAGTCACTAGCTGTGAGGTCTTGGGCACATTACTTAACATCTTTAAGTCTTAATTTCTAAATCTGAAAAATGGAAATAATACCTGTATCTCACAGAAGCCTAAGAATTCGAAAAGGTAAACTTTCCCCATTGCCTGGCACATAAAAACACTAGCAGTTTATTTTGTATAATTGCAGTCTGTACTATATTTCCCTGTTCATTCTTTTTCTGCCTTCTTCTTTGTGAAATGTGCTATTCCCAGTCCCTGGTTTTTGGTACTCTTCATGAACTTGCATCTTGCTATTTATCATTGCTTTTTGATTTGGGTTTTCTGTCACTCATTTTCCTCCTCTGCCTTGTCAATTTCTTTTTTTGTTTCTTTCTCTTTGTCCAGACTCTAACTTTACTGTACCTTTCTATTTCTAGGTATTATAATTTGTGTGCATGTGTCTATTTAAGATATATTCATGGCTCATAAAGGAGAGAATTTCTTCTGCTTAGCCAACAATTTCAGACCCTGGGAGAACCTCACATTTATTTGATGGCTGTATAATTATGTCTTTAATACCATATTTGAAATCAGAATTGGTTGATAAACAATCAATGGAGATAAAACAGAAAGTGGAGAAAAACAGCAAGAACATTCAACACACATTCCAGGTTCACTATGCTAAATTCCAGGTAGAGGCAAATGTGAAGCATAGAAAAAGCAAAAGAAATGCTGAGGAATGGTGTGTTTGTACAAAGAAATAGTGAACAATATGATAGAAAATGCATTGTGAGGACACATTTGGAGAATTTTGAGAACCATGCTAAAAAGTTGGGACTTTATATTTTGACATGAGGCAGGGGACAGAGTGGGACAATTACATATTTTAATTAGAGGTGAAATATGAAGAAAACATGATTACAGAACTCAATAGGGCAGTAGTATAAAAGAATAACTGGAAGGAATACTAAATACTCCAAAAGAGCCAGTAGGAGGCTATCAGGCAGGTTAGGCTAGGTTATGCTAAAGAGACAACTCCAAAACTCTCATGACTTAAAACAAAGACACACACACACACAAAAACAACATTTGTTTCTCACTCATGTGAACTGTTCATTACCGGGAAGCAGGGAACTCTGCTCTTCATATTCACACAGGGATCCAGCTGAATCCAGCTGATAGTGAAGCTGAATCCGGCCTTTGTACCCCGACACCAAATCAAATCTCAGAGAACTTTGAGTGAAGTAGAAAAGAAAAGCTTTACTGCTTTGCCAGGCAAACGGAGCCACAGCGTGCTAATGCCCTCAGAACTGTGTGTCCCAACCTGGAGGGGGTAGTGAGAAGTTTTATAGTGATTGTTCAAAGAAGGCGTGATCAGCTTGTGGACATTCTTCTGGTTGGTTGGTGGTAAGGTAAGTGGGAGTGAGCACCATCAACCTTCTGCTTCCAAGAGGTCTGGAGTCTGCATGCTTGTGGGCAGCATACGTTTAACTTCTCCCACTTGGTGGGGATTTCAGGATCTGCAAAACAGCTCAAAGATATTGGTATGTATATCCCTTGTGGGGGAACTAGGACCCTGCCCCAAGGCTGCACTATTGTTTCTTTTGACTGCTCCTCCCTTGTCTCTGCATCCCCTTCCTTCCCTAATTAGCAACTGTTTGAAGTTCCCCTTGGAACTCAGGGAAGGTCATGGAGGCTGAATTAAGCCTATTTCCTGTAATCAAGAAATGGGGGACACAGAAAGGCTTTTGTACCCAGGAGCCCCACAGGGTCCTGCTCAGTTTCAATAGTGATGGTGGTACTACTATCTTAAACTTTGACAATTACCATGACAAAGCCAAAGAAAGCTCTGGAGGGTCATACACCAACAATTAAGTCTTTCGCTCTGAAGTTACTCACACAGTGATGTGTTGGAGTCAGCTTATATGGGCTCACAAGAGCCCAATGTGTACACCTCTTCCCAACTCCATATTCAGCGACCTCAAGTTTGTAGCTTGAAATCAGCAATGGCAGCAGTATTTGCACCAGAGAAATAAGCTAGTGCTACAAATCACACTCTCCCTCCACCCACCACCAAAAAAAAACAGTTGTTAAATGGTCACCAATACATTTCTTGATTCACTTCACTTTCACTCGTAATTCATTGGCAAAACTATTCAGGCTCAACCCAAATACAAAGGGATTGAGAAGCCAATCCTACCATTTGCCTTGTAGGCAGAGAGCCAGAAATATTTGGTGAACAGCAACAATGATAACCAGAGAATAATGCAAACATCCAAATATTCATTCATTTATATATTCATTCAATAAAGGAATATTTCAGGCTTTAACCTAAGAACAATAAAAATGAGAAGCAGAAGACTTTTAAGCATGGGTGGCATGGTAGTTATCAATTTATTGCCTCTCAGCTCCTAATCCACCCTTTATTTCCCTCCTTGGGATGCTAGAGATGGATCTTGTAAACCATTTCTCCTTTGCTAGTAGAGATTGCAGACAGATCTCTCTCACATGAGAGCTACCAGTGGAGCTCATGCCCAGAAAGTTTCAGAAGCACCCCCAAGGGTAGCTTTCTAGCAAGTTCCAAGAATGCCTCAGCCAATTTCCCAGCATGTATAGCAGCATCCTCTGCAGGTGTCTTCCTGGTGGCTTTCTAGTATACTGATGACCTAGCCAGATCCCCAGTGAGTTCAACAGCATCCTCCAGAGCAGCAAACCCACTAAGTTTTTCTAACACACCAGTAGATGGCTTCCTGCCTGCCAGCCTTAATCTGGCAGTACCTCAACAGAAGACTAGCTTGCCAGTTCCACCCCACAGTTCTCTGCCTGCCAGCCTCAACCCACCAACAGTGGACCAGCTCTAGTCAAGGCAACCCAGTGAATTTATTTGCCATCTGGTGAGCTGCAACCATATCCTTATCCTCCCCACTAAAATTGAACTCTTGGTCTTGGGGAGGACAACTCTACCAAGTTTGGGAACTCCCCTGCAGCCTTAGGGTGTTCTTTAATATTTAAGCTCTTTTAATAGCTAATTACCTGTACATGGTTAACAGTTCTTTATTTTAATCCTTCCCAGTTCAAATCACCATGTGGCTTTTGCCTTCTGACTGGACCCTAATACAGGTGGGAAAACTAAACTTAAAAAAGATAATTTAGGCTGCTGTGCAGAGAACAGCCTGGAGTTGGCCAAGGGTAGAGACAGAGAGTCTGGTTAAGTGACAGATTACGGTTAGTCAGATGGGCTCAAATGATGGCAATGCCAATCAAGAGATATGGACATATTATAGATGTTCTTAGCAGATAAAATAAGTAAGTCTTTGTAATGAGTTTGATGAAGGAAAGAGAAGAATAGTGCTGTCATCCACCAAGTTAGAGGACTCTGAGAGAAGAATAGATTTGGAGAATCACCAAAATGAGTGGTTTTGGACTTGTTGAATTGGAGATAACTTTGAGTCACCTAAGTGGAGATGTCAAGCCAGTAGCTGGATTGATGAGTCTGTAGCTCAAGGGAGAGTTATGGACTGAAGATATAAATGTGTGTCATCTGGAAATAATAGTATAGGTGTATAGGTTAGGGTAAATGTTTTTGCTTGTCCAGCATTCCTTCCTCCATATTATTCACCCACAAAATTTTTCTTTGCAGAACCACTCCTTTCTTTAAAATTAAAGTATAGTTGATTTACAATGTCATGTTAGTTTCAGGTGTACACCACAGTGATTCAGTTATGTGTGTGTATATGTATATATATACATATATATATATATATATATAAATTACATATACTATATATATATTCTATTTCAGATTCTTTTCCCTTATAAGTTATTACAAAATATTGAGTATAATTCCCTGTGCTATACAGTAGATCCTTGTTGTTTATCTATTTTATATATAGTAGTGTGTATATGTTAATCCTTAACCTCCTAATTTATCCCTCCCCTCCCCTTTCCCCTTTGGTAACCATAATTTTGTTTTCTATGTCTGTGGGTCTATTTCTGTTTTGTAAATAAGTTCATTTGCATCTTTTTTATAGATTCCACATATAAGTGATATATGATATTTTACTTTCTCTGTCTGGCTTACTTCACTTTGCATGAGAATCTCTAGGCCCATCCATGTTGTTGAACATGGCATTATTTCATTCTTTTTTATGACTGAGTAATATTCCATTGTGTGTGTGTGTGTGTGTGTGTGTGTGTGTGTGTGTGTGTGCATGCATTTTCTTTATCCATTCATCCATCTATGGACATTTAGTTTGCTTCCATGTCTTGGCTATTGTAAGTAGTGCTGCAATGAACATTGGGGTGTATGTGTCTTTTCGAATTATAGTTTTGTTCAGATATATGCCCAGGACAATTTATATTCCCACCAGCAGTGTTGGAGGAGAGCCACTCCTTTTTCAAATGGACATTTCTGGTGCTGCATCACGAAGCAATAAATATTATATTCCAAAGGGGCTGTTAGACTGTATGCAAATATGTGAAGGAAGTAGTCAAAAACCAGTCATACAATGAAACCCCTCACCTATTTTAAAGGTGTACAAGTGTATTCTGCAGGGAGGTACTATCTCTTAGACCCAAGCTTGGTGATGGGGATCCAAGTAGAAGATTCACAGAAGACATTTAAAGAAAATTTTGGAATGTTGGGAATCTCAAATAGATGAGTGATGCCTCCTCTTCACCATAGGTCAAGAGAGAGAGCTTAATATGTGGCCCCTCAATGTAGATGGAGAGTTAAACAGTTGCCTGAGATCTGACTCATGCCTTATAAATCTAAAGGTTAAAAGGCTGGTGGAAATAGCCTGTGAGAGCAATATGGAAGCAAAAGAAAGGGGGCTACTACAAAGGAGAGCTGGAGTGGAATCACCTTAGGGCCTGTCTGTGAACCATTTGCATGCGTGAATAGATCTTTGCAGAAAGTTGTGGAAAGTATCATCAGATGTCTGGGTGCTGAGGAAAGAGGAAACAACCAGCAGAGATGGAAATGCACCTGTCCTGAAGGTTAGAGATCCCCAGTAATAAGAGGAAATAATGAGGAAAATAGTATAGGTGAAAATGGAGTGAGGGTTGTAAGCATAATAGTAGGACATTTAGGGCATTCCTATCTACTGGCACCTATTTATTCTAGAAGGTAGGGGATAGACCATATGCTGCGAAGAGTTTGTGAGTGTTGGTTAAGAGGACCGGGGATATTAGGAGAGTGGTGGTGTGTTCAGTAAAACTAAGGACTTTGCAGGAGATCAATCATGTTCGAATTTGAAGGAAGTGGCCATACTGAGATGGTTTTTCACAGTTCAGTGCTGGTGAGTCATCCATGAGATGACAGAGATCCCTGAGGGTCAAGGCAGAGCAGGTGAGGGAAGTCTCAGTGGGAAATGATCCATTTTGAAGACCCCACACTCTGCTCCTCAGCTTGCTAGGAGCAGGTCCAGGCTTCATTAACATCTGGCTTCTAAAGGCTCCTTGATTTCTCCTTGCACCTGCACCCAGTATGAAAACTCCCTTTCCTTCATATTTTGCCCCAAAAGGATTTAGGCATTTTCTAAAAGCAATTTTTAGTGGAGAGAATGAACAACAATAACAAAAATTCCAAAAGTCTAACAATAGATGTTTTCAGAGTATAATCTGCTCATTGAAATTAAAATGTAACTAGAGTTCTGAATGCAAATAAGAGCAGCCTGCAGTCATGGCCCACAGAGGCTCTGCTGCATCTTCCTTAACGTATGTACTCTTATTTCTCTGGTCTGCTTGCTTCGTCTTAATCATATCCATTAATAGATTGGTAAGGCTGTTTCTACTGGTTGGTGAAGTGATGATTCCTCTCCAGTTGTTCTAAAATAGAATTAAGGTCTCACTGGGGGCACACAAAGAGACATATTATGAAAGGAAATTAACAATCCTCTATCAAATCACTGAAAACTGTGGTTAAATGTTTCAGAAATCTACAAAAGAAAGTATCCATATATGCATTTTCCCCTGGTGTGTATATTTTGTGTGTTTTCCACAGTGAGCATATATTACATTTTCCATAGGTAAAAATAAATTGCATTTCAAAGTAATTAGAAAAAAATATGGTGCTTAAAGATTCATCTAACACAAAACAGAATAATCAGGTTATCCTGTGCAGAAAATTGCATTCTTGATTCTGGAGATTTGTGCATTTTCCATAGGTCATCCAGGATATATGTCAGAGCAGTCTATTATTTCTTGTATTATTTGGGACATACACCATTAGAAAGACTTGCAAAAAGCTTTTACTGATTAAATATTTACCAGTAAACACTTGACAACAACTCAACTACCTCTTAAGCATTCAAATAAATGGTGAAAGTGTCCCAGAGGGGAGAAACACAAGGAAATTATAAGAGAAAGCATTTCTAGTAACTCCCTTCCTGCATCCTTTATGACCCTTGGAAAACTAAAGAATATCTGGTCTGCAATATATTTCACACCTTTGTCTTCAAAGCTCAACCTTCAACAACACAGAGCAACAAATTTGCTATTTTTGGAAAACTAAGATAAAGAGTTGCTCCAAAATACAAAACAAAAATAAAAAATAAATTCAGGAGTTCTACAAAGATCCCACCAAGAAACCCTTCATCCATCCACTCAACATGCATAAATTGGGTACATACACTCTATTAAGCAATATACTTGCTACTAGGAGACTGAGAAAATAAATATCACCCTGAAAGTGACCTACATTTTAGTAGGAAAGATAACATATGCACACAAACAATTAAAACAACACAAGGGAGCCTGTAACCAGTGTCTTAGGAGATCTTCAGAGAAGGTGCCAGGAGTAGGAATTAATCATGTCCTACTGGGAGGGGCCAGAGAAAGTTTCAATTCAGAAATGATGTAAGAATTGAATTTGGGGATATTGTTTTCCAAAGCGGGCTGTTACTGGCAAGTAGGTGAGGCATTCAAGTATGAGCAGGAAGATAAGCAGGAACCAAATTCATGTTTTGAGAGGACCTGAAGCTTATGCAGTTATCACAACCCTATTTGAGAAAAGAGATACCAAACTTTGTTTTCTTAAATACTAGGAAATACATGATGGTCCCTGAAGCTTAAGCTTCCTTAGCCTCACGGGTACATGAGTCCAAGTTTGTTGGGTCAAGCAGACTGAGGGCTAGTCGGTCTCTGTCACTTATTATCTATATGATTTTAGGCAAATCACTTCATTTTTCTAAACAACAGTTTCTTCAAATAATACCTACTTTATCTACTTGTAGAATTGGAAATAGCAACACAATTTTCCTTTAGGGGAACCCTACTCTCAGCCAACTTGTCAGGGTCTACCTTCCACTACATGGGTTGATCATATAGCTTGGCCCCTGAAATAAACACACCCCATTGGGCATGTGGCCCATGCCAGGCAAATCTGTACTGACACCTCCCTCCAACCTGTCCCCAAGATATTGCTGTAACCAATAGGAATTCTTTTTCCACTGGGGCTGCTAAACTAATAGAACATAAGCCTAGAGCAGCCAGTGGCCAATTGGCTTCCACAGAGGGAGAGCTTGAAGCCAACACAATGGATGGCAGAGCCCACAGACAGAGATAACATCTAATGGCACAGCTGAACTGTGCTGGCCTCAGTTTGAAAAGATTTCTGCCATCTTCAGCCGCCAGTGTCCTGACCAATACACTACAATTATGGCAATCCTGTGATTTTTGGATTACCCAGCAAACCTGCTTTCAATTCAATATTTAAACATTTGTTGATCACCTACTATGTGCAAGAATGTGCAAGATGAGGAAACTATTGAGAACTTTCAGGTGCTACATACCATGTGGGCTCACTGGCTTCAACTCTGTCCATCCATAATTCTCTCTATTCTATCTTAAAATGCCTATGTCCCCTCATATCTATTATAGTTATGCCTGAGACAAATCAGTCCACCATTGTGACTGAAGAAGCTGAATTTACTGATAAAATTGGTCAAACAACAGATGTAACTGTATCTTCCACAGATAATTTAAGATTGTATGGATCATCTTGTGCGGGTTAGGAACAATTCTTGGCCCTAACTCTGTCTCTAATTCTCATCAAAAGCTGGAATTGAAGTAAGCAAGTGACATTACTTTGGGGATAGCTATAAATGAACCACAATTTATTTATCTAGAGTAAATTCTTTGCAAACTTTGGTAATTTAGCTATGGTGATAACACATTACTTATGGCACACTAACAACTGATTAATCTCACAAAAAGAGAGAACCATCAACGTGTAAACAACACAAAACCGCAGATCACATTGTGTGCATGAGTCCTGCCATAAAGAGGGAGCTGAACACAAGGACTTTTGTTTGGCGCTATGTCTATCACCCAGCAGAGTGCTTGACTCAGGAAGCTCAATCAATGTTTGTTGGACTGAACTGAACTTCATCTACTGTAAACGGATGAAACATTGCTCTCTGCTTTACCAAAACTAACTGCATACCAGTTTTAAGCTAAAGCCCACCAGTACATTCCTCTGTTTGGAAAACTCACCTGGAGAAAATCGTATTCCTTATCACCTTCACAAAATTCTTAGTACTCACAGCCTCGATGATCAATTATTAGCCTAGCCCTTCTCAAACTTACCTGCAAGCTAGAGTCACCTGGGGAGCTTTTAAAGTTCCTGAAGCCCAGGTTGTGCCACAGATCAATTGAATCAGAGGTGCTGGGGGATAAGACCCAGGTGTCAGTGTTATTTAAACCTCCCCAGATGATTCAGGTGATTCCAATATGCAGTGAAAGTTGAGAAACACTATAGTAGAACAATCTTTATGCACTTCCTGCATTATCTCTGTAACTATATCAAGTTTTTATTTGTAATCTATGCTGCCCTAGTCCAGACCAACACTGGAGTATAATGGTCTCATAAAAGCAGTAATATAATATTAATTTTTGACATG
Source organism: Lipotes vexillifer (assembly GCF_000442215.2). Classification (NCBI taxonomy): domain Eukaryota; kingdom Metazoa; phylum Chordata; class Mammalia; order Artiodactyla; family Lipotidae; genus Lipotes; species Lipotes vexillifer. Next base: position 675,497 of record NW_006781985.1, on the reverse strand, counting down.
GTCACCTCCAGTGGAATTGTTAGAATCTCAGATACCTCTCTTAAGATTCAGGAGGGGAGGAATAATAAGCAGTTTCTGGGGTTTCTTCACATCCTGATTTCTTTTTTAAAGAACTATATAAGCCCTACCCATTCACAGAAATGGACCACTAAAGTCATGGGTATGGTCTATAACCCTGCTTCCCACACTGCTAAAATTACCTCGCCGTTTCCTCTTACCATAGCTCAAAGAATTTTAAATTTGAGGGTACATCAGAATCACCAGGAGGACTTGTGATAACAGATTCCTGGGCCCCACCACTAGAACTTCTGATTCAGTAAGACTGGGATAGGGTTTGGAATCTGCATTTCTAACAATTTCCCAGATGTTGCTGGTGCTGCTGATCTGGAGACCACACTTGGAGAACCACTGCCATTGCTGGTTAGATCTGACCCAGAGTTAGCTAATAAAATTCCCTTGTTTTTGACTCAGAGGTAAACTCTGAAGAGTGACGTATTAGTTTCCTAGGGCTGTTGTAACAAAGGACCACAAATTTGTCCTGGTGCAATTCACACCCTCAGTTTCCATGACTTAAATACAGTTCCTTATATTTGAAAAGTCTCCCTTTTTGAATTACTCTATTCAGATTGGACTGCTGTTATTTGCAACCAAAAGAGTAGTGTCTAAGGGTTGTGTGTATGTCTCACCTGTGCCCCAACAGACCATGACTGACTCCTTCTCCTCCTGGCACTACCATTTCTCCAGTTATTGCTGATGTCCAGTCCTTGAGGCTGGCTGTTATTTGTGCTCCTGCTGCATTTTCCTGAAATGGAGAAATTGCTTTCCTTTGGCCATTTTAGATTCTGAAGAGTCCACACAGCAAAACTGCTTGGCATGCTACCTTTTGAAGGATGTCTAGTGATGTATTTCATGTTTTCAACTGTCTTTTTAAAATTACAACCCTTTTCTCTAGCATAGACTCCCTGGAGCAGGGCTTCTGGGACATCTGAGCATGAACACACCAGGCTACTTTCTAAATATTCTCTATTTCAACTACCATGCAGTGTTTGGAGACTTATTATGCGTACTCAACTTTCTCTCCATTTGAGTACCTTCAGGACACCAGGCCCTTCCTCGAGTGTGAAGGGATGGCCATTGTTCGTGACTTTGGAGACCCTAGGTTCTGGTTGTTGGAAAGGATCTATACTGGATATTTTCCATTTGACCCTCAGGTCTGATCTCGGGTGGCCTTGGCCTGCAGCGGCTTGAGGGAGGATTTCGGCTCCCTGGCCAGAGATTGAAGTCAGGTGGCAGCAGTGAGAGCACCAAATCCTAGCCACTAGACCACCAGGGACCAGTGACAAGGCCCTGGCCCATCAGCTTTGTAGAAATAAATTTCCACAAAGAGATGAAAGTAGTGAAACAGGTACTGTTTATTAGGAGGAAAAATGGTATGTGTGAATAGACTCACAGGGGCGGACTCAGAGAGTTGCACCCTCATGGTAGTTTGAATCACTTATATGGGGCATTTCTTCAGGGTTCCCTTGGCCAAGCATCCTGCTTTGCCTGGCTCTGAGTCCATATTTGATATATCTCAGGGTCTTCCCCTGTGTGCATGCGCATCTCTTAACCAAGATGGATTCTAGCGAAGAGGTCTATGGGTAGGTTGACATCACTCCCTTTTTGACTTCAAGGAATCTTTCTGCACGTGTGTAGTTAGGAAGGTGTGCTTGACTTCAAGAATGAGAAATATGTGGTCTCTTTATCTCTTATCTGGGCAGGGCTCAGCTTCTCCCTCCTGCTATTGTCTTCATCTTGGAGTATCTGTCCACTGGGGACAGACTCCAGCTGCTCAGCCTGGGGCCCATCTATCTCCTGCCTCAGGTCCACCCTCCACAGTCTCTACACTGCCCTGATCCCCAGGAGGTTGCCCCACATGGACTGCATAACTGAGCTTCCTTCCCCTCTGGCTTCTGAATAGGTTTGGCTGAGAAACATGGACAGGAGGTTGGATGAGGGGAGGTGGGGAGAGCAGGACCAGGGTATTTGTTTCCCCAGCTCCCTCCTTAGGGTCACGCTGACTGGCTGCTTCCCTCAGCTCCTGTCAGGAGGCCCTCTCCACAAAGTCCTCTCTGTCTCAGTAACTGCTCTCTCTCCTTGTGCCTTCAAGTCTAAGAACGGTAAGAAGACTCAAACATCCTTAGCCTCAGATACTACACCATATCTTGAAGTCTCCCCACTCCCTGACCGCACTTTTAACTCTTATCAGCTTATATATTTGTAATGTGTATTTCTTTCCTGCTGGGTCTCTGACTGATACTGAGATTTGGCCTTACGTAAAGAGCCACTGACCAACTAAAGTCTCATCTACCCCAGGGAAATTCTTGACTCTTGTTTCACCAAGTCTCAGTGAGGCAGGAGATAAATGGGCTCCAGGATGAGCAGCTAGAATCTGTCCCCTGTGGACAGATACTCCAAGACAAAGACAATAGCAGGAGGGAGAAGCTGAGCCCTGCCCAGATAAGAGATAAAGAGACCACATATTTCTCATTCTTGGGGTCAAGGAGACCTTCCTGAATACACATGCTCAGAAAGGCTCCTTGGGTGTCAAAAGGGAGGGGGCGCCACCCTACAGTAGGTGATCTCAACCTACCCATAGATCTCTTCTCTAGAATCCATCTTGGCTAAGAGATATGCATACGTGGGAGGACCCTGAGATAAACCAAATACGGACTCAGAACCAGACAAAGCAAGATGATTGGCCAGAGGAAATCCAGAAAAATGCCCCATATAAGTGATTCAAACTACTGCAAGGGTGTGACTCTCTCTCTGAGCCCACCCGTGTGAGTCTTTTCACACATACTCTTTTTCCTCCTAACAAACACTACCTGTTTCACTACTTTCCATCTCTTTGTGGAAATTCATTTCTACAAAGCCAATGGGCCAGGGTCTTGTCACTGGTCCTTGGTGGTCTAGTGGCTGGGATTCGGCACTCTCACTGCTGCAACCTGACTTCAATCTCTGGGTAGGGAACCAAAATCCTGCTTCAAGCCTCTACAGGCTGAGGCCACCGGAGATCATCAGGAAATGTCAGGGTTGACTACATTTTTCAATATTTTCTTAGACTCACACCTGGTACCCTTGCTTGCTACATGTTGTTCACAATTTTCTATTCCTTCTCTCTTTTGTGTAGCCCAGTGTTTCTCAACCTTGTATGCAGATTAGATAACCTGGGGGGAGTTTCTAGAAATTCTAATGCCCAGGTTGCTGAGGGTGAGACTGTAGGATAAGAAAACAGTACAGTAACTCCCCTACATACGAACTTTCAAGTTGCAAACTTTCAAAGATGCAAACCTGTGTTCCATCAATGTCATGTGTGAGTAAAATTGCAGCTTGCCCTCCATCTCCTATTGCTGATGATCCTTCAGCTCTACCATTTCCCACCTCCTCTCCCTCCTCCAGTCAGTAACCCTTCTTGCCTGTTCATTCGATGTTAGCCCCTGGATGCCAGCTGTTGTACTGTACTACTGTACTTTTCAAGGTACTGTACTGTAAGATTAAAAATGTTTTCTTTATTTTTTTGTTTGTTTTTTTTTTTTGTATTATTTGTGTGAAAGTATTATAAACCTATTACAGTACAGTACTCTATAGCCAATTGTGTTAGTTGGGTATCTAAGCTAACTTTGTTAGACTGACAAACAAATTGGATTTATGAACACATTCTCAGAATGGAACTCATTCTTTTGTAGGGGACTTACTGTAGATTAATACTTGCTGATTGAGTGAAAGGCAATATATTTGTATAATAATAAAGCAGCAATCAGCATAATGCATACCCATTGATCATATTAATCAGGAATTTGCATTTCTATTTTAGTGCTCACTCAGCTTTTACCCTAGTTATTCATTTGAATATAGGGAATGTGCCAACCTCTTTGGAAGAAAACTATGGTAATTCATGCAGGAAATCATGCCTTGCTTCTCTTCCTTCAACTCTTCCATGGCTTCCCATTGAATTGGAATAAAACTAAACTCCTTATCATGATCCAGGAAAACCAGGTGATCTGCACCACCTCCCCACCTCCCACCCAGACCCCTTCCCTCTCTCTGCCCCTAGATTATCACATCCGGGCACACTAGCCTTCCAACAGTTTCTAGAATAAGGCAAGCTTTTTTCCCAGAGACTCAGGAACTTTATACTTGCTGCTTTCCCTTCCTCTTCTCTCTTATTGTTATTTCTGCTGTTAAAAAAGAATAAGAGACAGACTCAGAAGTTAAAGCAGTAAAGGAACTATTGCTGTAGGGGAAGACTTCAGTAGAGAACCAGGCTCCATTTTGAATACAACAAGGCCAAATGGGGATTTATATCCAAGAAGCAGAGTGGAAGTCAGTGGATGGAAAATTACTAAATTAAACATCAAAGATTAGGGGACTCCTGGAACTGACTTGATAGGATAAACTCTGAGACATATTTTACATTCCATGCCTTCTCTACAAGGTGAGGCTGAAGCTTCTCTCCTAGGACTTTGCCTTAAATCACAACCTTTTAGATTTATTCCCGATCTTGGTCCAGCTGCCCTTTAAGGAGTCCTCCTGAATGCATGCCCTTAATATATCGTTTGTACAGAAATCCTCATCTCAGGATCTGCTTCTAGGAATCCTGACATAACTTACACAGGAACACATTTCTGTTGGGCATATCTGGGTGTAGTATTGCTGGATCAGAGACTATACCTGTGCTCAGTTTTCCAAAGTGGTTGCACCAATTAGCCCTCCTAGCAGCTGTTTATGAGAGTTCCAGTTACTTCAGATCCTTGTCAACACTTGCAAAATGTCTTTTCTTCAATTCCTCATTTTTTCAATGGGTTATCTATCTTTTTCTAATTGATTTTTAGATGTTCTTTTTTATATTTATTCTTGATATGAGTCCTTTCTAGATATATATGTATATGTATATATATATACATATATATAATAAATATCTAGTCCCATTCTTAATTTTGACATACACAATCATCTGTGAGCAATTATCATTTTATTTTACTTTTCTAATTGTTATTTTTCTCTTGCCTTCTGGGCTACCTAGGTCCTCCAATATGATGTTAAGTAGAAATAATTATGGAGAGCATCCTTGTCATAGACCCAAATTTGACTTTCATTACTTTGACATTATATGGGATGTTTGTGGATAAGTTTCTGTAGATATACTTCATTAAATTAAGGAAGTTTCCTTCTATTCCTAATTTGTTAAATTTTGTTTTCATGATCAAGGATTAAATTTAATCAAATAATTTTTATGCATCTCTTAAGAGGACCATATGATTTTTTACCTTCTTTCTGTTAGTGTTAAAACTAACCTTGCATTCCTGGATTCCAACTCGGTTGTGGTATATTATATATTGTTGGATTCAGTTTATTTTCTTTTTTAAGTTTTTTGCATCTATGTTCATGAGAGATATTGGCAAATAATTTTCCTCTCATAATATCTCTATCAGGTTTGGTATCAAAGTTATGCTGGTTTCATAAATATGTCATGAAGCCCTCCCTCTTTCTCTGGAAAATGTTGTGTGATATTGGGTCCTTGATTCCCTGAATGTGTGGAATAATTTAACTCTGCATTTCTCTTTTTTCTTGGATTTTGACCACTAAACATTCTGGCTGTCTTGGCTACTTTGTGATGTTTTCACACAGATCTTTTCAAAATTTTAACCAGATTATATCATTATTCTCAGTAAGATGGTGGTTTGATAGATTACAAGGTCCTATTTTTAGGGCCACATATAAATGAAGCATAGATTTTGAACAATGAATGGTTGGAAACATATACACTCTGGTATTTTTTTTTTTTAACATCTTTATTGGAGTATAATTGCTTTACAATGATGTGTTAGTTTCTGCTTTATAACAAAGTGAATCAGTTATACATATACATATGTTCCCATATCTCTTCCCTCTTGTGTCTCCCTCCATCCCACCCTCCCTATTCCACCCCTCTAGGTGGTCACAAACCACCTAGCTGATCTCCCTGTGCTATGTGGCTGCTTCCCACTAGCTATCTACCTTACGTTTGGTAGTTTATATATGTCCATGCCACTCTCTCACTTTGTCACAGCTTACCCTTCCCCCTCCCCATATCCTCAAGTCCATGCTCTAGTAGGTCTGTGTCTTTATTCCCATCTTACCCCTAGGTACTTCATGCACTCTGGTATTTAATCATGAAGGACCTTGGATTCCAGAGAATACTAAACAATGGGAATCCCTGACAGGTTTTGAGTAGAGAGATAATAGATCAGATCTAGAATTAGGAAAGTAAATGTGGCAATGATGTATGACATGAAAGGAAAAAAGAACAGGTAGGAGGTTATTACAAGAGTTCACTGAAAACAAATACGAGTCTGCTTAGGAGAACGCCAACAAAAATGTAAAAGACTTCCTTTCAACCAGTGATTCTCAAAGTGGATCATGGAGCAGCAGCAGCTCACCTGGGAACTTTTTATAATGCAAGTTCTCAGCCCTGCTCCAGACCTACTGAATCAGACTGTCTAGGGGAGATGTCCAACAATATGTGTTCTAACAAACCCACCATATGATTCTGATGCTCATTCAATTTGGGAACCACTACTTCAGACCAAATCTAACCTCCCTCACAGCTAGGGATGATTGTATGATGCCAGTTCTGACCAATGAAACGAAAGAGGAAGTCCACTCAGGGTAATTGTAGGAAAAGTTTTTTTCCTGATAAAAAGGACAGATGAAGCTGAGGCTGCCCATTTTCCTTCCTCCTATCATGAATGTTGATTGACATTGTGACCAAGAGGAAAAATGTCTGAGGGCTGAGAAATCCAACAGGTTGAAGACGGCAGGTCAGAAATACCCAAGAGTTGGGGTTCTTGATAACATTAATTTGCCTCCCACCAGCCCCAGACTGTCTACCTTTACCTAATTAAATGCATTGATCATTCAATTCGCTAGTAACTGGGCATTCTGCTGCTCATAGCGAATGGATTCCTGACTGATACCTGTGTCAAGTTTATAGCTGGCATCTAGTAGGAGATCATAAGTGATAGTTCCACTTGACAAAATCAGGAAGAAAATTGTAATCTGTTTATTTAACCCATTTCTGCAGAAGACATATCTGCTAAGCATGTTTTTCTCCTATGGAGATCACAACTTTGAGTAACATTCTACTGTTGCTTAATACCTTGGACAGTGAAGGCAGTTTTGAATGTTATAAAGACATTTCTTTACTGGATGAATTCACTTCTGTATGTGAGCCCAGAAAGCAAGGTATCATAGTGCCATCTCCTTGGAATTACCATTTGCCTTGTTCTCATTCAAAAAGGGGAAATCCACTGGGAATAAAAGTCCCACCAAATAATTCTCACCAGAGACAAGTCTGTTCATCCCTAATTCCTACTGTCAAGGTACGTCACTGAATACTAATTCTTGCTTTCCCAGGACTTTGTGGAACAAGAGAATGGTGATTTCTGGCAGAGAAGACAATTCCACAGTACAGTGGGCTGTGCATGGCCACTTCCTCCCAAAGCAGGACTGGCTCAATTACTCGGAGCTCTATCTCCAAGTGTGTTCTAGATGGCAGCAGGGACCTCTCCAAGTCTCAAACATGCTTGGGTGGCATTTATGTCTTGTGTGTGACAATCCTGTTCTAGAGGGACTGGCTCACAATGCACAACAAAATACTCTAGTGGGAAACATCAGCTGAGTTGCTTACAAGGAGACTGCCTGGGGGGCATCATCCACATATCCAGCTCCTTGCTCCAAATTTCTGCTTTGAGGTGTAGGTACCATTTTGGGTCTCAAGCAGGTTCTTCTGTGAATGGGTACAAATTCTGAATCACCTCCACAGGGACTTTTTTGGCACTGACCACCCTGTTTAAATTTACAAACTTCCTCCAAACTCTCACATGCATACTCCCGCATCTTTGCTTTATTTTTCACTTAGTACTTATCACCATATGGCATACTATCTGCTTTACTTATTCAAGTTTTTATTGTCTTTCCTCCTCCACTAGGTTTTAAGGTTTATGAGAGCAGTAATTTTTGCCTGTTTTGCTCATGGCTATATCCACAATATTTAGGAAAGTACCTGGCATGTAGTAAATGCTCAATAAATGTTCAAGGATGGATGTTTCTAAAGTGATTGGCTGACAGGTCCTGGAAAATGGCGTACCTTTTTCCTGCCCTTTACCATTGTTTCTCTAAAGTATAAGCCTTAGAGGATATTAGGCTTCAGATTCTGCTACGGTTTACTCCATGTCAATAGAAACTGGTTGAATAATAATAATGATTAATAATAACTATTCTTTTAGGGCTCACTATGTAACAGGTGAATGCTGAGTGCTGAGATACATTATCTTATTTAATTCTCAGACTATGCTAGCAGCTTTAGCTCCATTTTATCAATGAGAACAAGGAGGCTTAGTATCTCAGACGACTCATTCAAGCTCTCCCAGCTCATCAGTGGCAGAGCTGGGATGTGAATTTGGGACTATCTGACTCCAAAGCCCAGGCTTTTACCTGTCACCTCATTGGAGAACAGCTTCAGCATTAGTTGACATATTTATGTTACCCTGATTTCTCCTCCTCTCTTACTAAAATATAGGTAATTTTGTGTGAGACCTGGAATCAAATGACGGAATAGAGATGCTTTTTCCAGAGCTCCCTCCTGCCTGGAAAGAGAGAGAGCAAGAGAGAAAGAGAGAGAGAAAGAGAGAGAGAGAACTACTTGGCAAAAGTGAAGTTCTGACTAAATGTTGACTCTTTAGGTGTTGATGTACCTTCCAAAAGAAGAACGTAAAAGCATTTTATGTAGAATGAACATATTTCAGCAAAGTTTATTTAAAAAAAATAGTATCAAGGCAGACTGTCTTAAAGGTCCTATTTCCTGAAAACATCCTAATTATAATTAGACATTAGCACAAATCTTAGAATTAGTAATAATAATAGTGGCAAATTATTTATATGTAGGCTTAAAATCTGCAACAACCCTATGAGCAGGCAGAGAGGTACACTCAGGTTTAACCAGCTGCCTTTGAGGAAATGGCCAACGCTGCTCACCACCACCCCCAACATTGTTTCCTTTGTAGTTTGTGCTCCAGCAGCACCTAGATGGCATACAGGTCCTCAATTACCCTCTGTCATTTCATGCTTTTACACCTCCACTCACACAGTTCTCACTTGGAAGTGCTGTTCCCGTCTTGTTGGCACTGGGAACTCCTATTTGTCCTTTAGGGTTCTTTCCTCTTGGGTGTTGTGTTACTTCCCCTGAGAAGCCATCCTTGACCCTCTTCGTCTTAGTTATCTTTTTCTCCACTGTTCACTCAGACACACTGTTGTTACTCATGTAATACGCATGGAGCAGTCAATTTCCTTCCTTAGAGTGTAAGCCTCATGAAGGAAACGGTGATGCCACTTCCATCTTTGCAACGAACAACACCTGGTGTACTGCCTGGAACAAGAATGTTACAGAACTGAGCTGAAATCAAAGGGGCTACAATGAAATACATTGTAGCATGACCAGTCATGGAATCAAGGAAGCCTACTAACTAATATTATACCAAAGTGTTAGACAGCCATAATTCCTCCCGGCTGGATTGGTCTCAGATACTATCCTTGCAAACTTTTTTGAGTCCGTAATTTTTGAGCACGTGCAATGGCTATAACAGGGTTGTGGAGGGAAAAAAAAACAGTCTTCCTTCTGTGTTTCTCCTTTGCTCTAACACTACTATCACACTCACACTTCTGACACCAGATGTGTATGGGTTTTCCCCAACCAAGCAATTCTCTGTGACTCCAGCTGGGTGTCTTACAGTTTAACTCAAATTTGATACTCTTTACCTGGAGATAGCATCAGATCCCACAGGATAAGAACTCAGTCCCACAAGGCTGCTTCCACCCCACTTCAGGCCACACACTCAAGTCACAAGTTGTCACCTGTGCTTCTGACTGATTGGCTATAATTCTGAGCTTCCCACGACCTCCTCCTTGGGTTTGATTAGTTTCTAGAGCAGCTCACAGAATTCAGGGAAACAATTAGGTTACCAGTTTATTAAAAGATACGATAAAGGATAGAGATGAAGAGATACATAGGGTGAGGTGTGATAGGGCTCCAAGTGCAGGAGCTTCTGTCCCTGTGGAGTTGGGGTGTGTTACCCTCCTGGTATGTGGATGTGTTCATCAACCTGGAAGCTCTCCAAACCCTATACCATTGGGATTTTACAGAAGCTTCCTTACATTGGCATGATCAATTATTAACTCCATCTCCAGTCTTTCTCCCTTCTCTGAAGAGTAGAGATTAAAATTCTAAGGTTCTAATCATGTCTTGGTCTTTCTGATGATGAACCCTGATCCAGGACCCCACCCAGAGTCATCTCATTAGAACAAAAGATGCTTCTACAGCTCTTATCAATTAGGAAATTCCAAGGGTTTTAGGAGCTCTGTGCCAGCAACAGTGATGAAGACCAAATATATATTTCTTACTATAAATTACAATATCACAAATGTGTTAAGCACAATCAGGGTAAAAGTGAGGTATAAACATGGTCCTTGAACTACTCTGCATCAAAGGAAAAATGACCAAATAGAAGGGCCCAGGGGGCTGCAATCTGTTTATTCCCTGGCCTGTCTCTAGCAGGTGGTGCTGAACACTGCATATAGGAAAGAAATTCCTTTGACTCTCCCACAGGAAACACTTCAAACCCAATCCTTAATTATTTCAGGTGTAGACTAAAGAATTCCTTCCTTTGGGCTTCCCTGGTGGCGCAGTGGTTGAGAGTCCGCCTGCCGATGCAGGGGACACGGGTTCGTGCCCTGGTCCGGGAAGATCCCACATGCCACGGAGAAGCTAGGCCTGTGAGCCATGGCCGCTGAGCCTGTGCGTCCGGAGCCTGTGCTCCGCAATGGGAGAGGTCACAGCAGTGAGAGGCCCGTGTGAAAAAAAAAAAAAAAAAAAAAAGAATTCCTTCCCTGGATCTCAGACACACCACATTGGAACATTTCAGCCAAGAGACAAGCTGACCGACATTTTAATGGAATTCTCTGCAACAGGTTTGCCGAAGTGCACCTATCCACAGCAAACCAGGGGTGCAAAAGCCTTGGCCTGGGTAAAAAACCCTTTCCAGCATTTTTCTAGAAACCATCTCTGTGAAGATGATGATAGAATACTGTCTAAGTGTCTGAAGCTCCAAAGGTTCTCCTCAAGGCAGAGAGAGTGTGTTTATTAAACAAAGGAAAGTTTAGTTTAGGATTATTGGAAGACAGCCAAGTACCCAGGATCTCTAAGGCTTGACTTCTTTGGGAAAAATATTAAAATGAAATGAGCCTTTTTTGTGACAAATGGGTTAACCCACATTTCCAAATTTCCAACTCTATAATCTGCTGTGAATCTCATGTCAAGGTCACCTCTCTGCCCTCAACACATGGGAGGGGCTCTTCATCTTGGACCAGGACCTAACTACCATTGGAAAATGGTGAATTCAACAAAGCTGAGCAGGTTTGTTTTTTGTGTGTTTTTTTTGCGGTATGCGGGCCTCTCACTGTTGTGGCTTCTCCCGTTGCGGAGCACAGGCTCCGGACGCGCAGGCTCAGCGGCCATGGCTCACAGGCCTAGCTTCTCCGCGGCATGTGGGATCTTCCCGGACCAGGGCACGAACCCGTGTCCCCTGCATCAGCAGGCGGACTCTCAACCACTGAGCCACCAGGGAAGCCCTGAGCAGGTTTCTTTATAATGGAACTTCACAAAGTCTTCACTCTCCATGATGTGTACAGAGTGTGCAGTATTTCCCAAGATGATTTAACCATGGAATCATTGTCTTCCTTTTCCGTGGAGTATTTCATGGGGCTATTGAGCCACAAGTGCATAATCTGGTATAATCAAAAATTTGATCTCATGTTTAAAGACCTAATGCTAAGAGCAAGAAGCCTGACACAAAAGATTACATACTGTATGATACCATTGATGCAAAATGTCCAGAATAGGCAAATCTATAGAGAAAGAAAGCAAATTATTATCTACCAACGGATAGGGTGAAAGCAGTGGGGAGTGAGATGTGACTGCTTGCAGGTAAAAGGTTTCTCTTGAGGTGATGAAATATACTAAAATTAGATTATGGCAATGATGGCATAATTGTATAAATATACTTTATTTTTTTATTTGAATTCTATTTTTTGAATTTTATTTTATTTATTTTATACAGCAGTTTCTTATTAGTTATCCATTTTATGCATATTAGTGTATATATGTCAATCCCAATTGCCCAATTCATCACACCACCACCACCACCACCACCACTTTCCCCCCTTGGTGTCCATACGTTTGTTTTCTACATCTGTGTCTCTATTTCTGCCCTGCAAACTGATTCATCTGTGCCATTTTCTAGGTTCTACATATATGCGTTAATATATGATATTTATTTTTCTTTTTCTGACTTACTTCACTCTGTATGACAGTCTCTAGATCCATCCACATCTCTACAAATTTCATTCCTTTTTATGGCTGAGTAATATTCCATTGTATATATGTGCCACATCTTCTTCATCCATTCATCTGTCAATGGGCATTTAGGTTGCTTCCATGACCTGGCTATTGTAAATAGTGCTGCAATGAACATTGGGGTGATGTGTCTTTTTGAATTATGGTTTTCTCTGGGTATATGCCCAGGAGTGGGATTGCTGGGTCATATGGTAATTCTATTTTTAGTTTTTTAAGGAGCTTCTATACTGTTCTCCATAGTGGCTGTTTCAATTTACATTCCCACCAACAGTGCGAGAGGGTCCCCTATTCTCCACACCCTCTCCAGCATTTGTCTGTAGATTTTCTGATGATGCCCATTCTAACCAGTGTGAGGTGATACCTCATTGTAGTTTTGATGTGCGTTTCTCTAATAATTAGTGATGCTGAGCAGCTTTTCAAGTGCCTCTTGGCCCTCTGTATGTCTTCTTTGGAGAAATGTCTATTTAGATCTTCTGACCATTTTTTAAATGGCTTTTTTTTTTTTTTTTTTAATATTGTGCTGCATGAGCTGTTTGTATATTTTGGAGGTTAATCCTTTTCCATTGAGTCATTTGTAAATATGTTCTCCCATTTGAGGGTTATCTTTTCATCTTGTTTATAGGTCCCTTTGCTGTGCAAAAGTTTTTAAGTTTCATTAGATCCCATTTGTTTATTTTTGTTTTTATTTCCATTACTCTAGGAGGTGGGTCAAAAAAGATCTTGCTGTGATTTATGTCAAAGAGAGTTCTCCCTATGTTTTCCTCTAAGAGTTTTATAGTGTCCGGTCTTACATTTAGGTCTTTAATCCATTTTGAGTTTATTTTTGTGTATGATGTTAGGGAATGTTCTAATTTCATTCTTTTACATGTAGCTGTCCAGTTTTCCCAGAACCACTTACTGAAGAGACTGTCTTTTCTCCATTGTATATCCTTGCCTCTTTTGTCATAGATTACTTGACCATATGTGCTTGGGTTTATCTCTGGGCTTTCTATCTTGTTGCATTGATCTAAATTTCTGTTTTTGTGCCAGTACCATATTGTCTTGATTATTGTAGCTTTGTAGTATAGTCTGAAGTCAGAGAGTCTGATTCCTCCAGCTCCTTTTTTCCCCTCAACATTGCTTTGGCAATTCAGGGTCTTTTGTGTCTCTGTTCAAATTTGAAGATTTTTTGTTCTAGTTCTGTAAAAAATGCCATTGGTAATTTCATAGGGATTGCACTGAATCTGTAGATTGCTTTGGGTAGTATAGTCATTTTCACAATATTGATTCTTCCAATCCAAGAACATGATATATCTCTCCCTCTTTTTGTGTCATCTTTGATTTCTTTCATCAGTGTCTTACAGTTTCTGAGTACAGGTCTTTTACCTCCTTAGGTAATTGTATTCCTATGTATTTTATTCTTTCTGGTTGCAACGGTGAATGGGATTGTTTCCTTAATTTCTCTTTCTGATCTTTCGTTGTTAGTACATAGGAATGCAAGAGATTTCTGTGCATTAATTTTGTATCCTGCAACTTTACCAAATTCATCGATTAGCTCTTGTTGTCTTCTAGTGGCATCTTTAGGGTTATCTAAGTGTAGTATCATGTAGTATAATTCCAATTTGGATTCCTTTTATTTCTTTTTCTTCTCAGATTGCCATGGCTAGGACTTCTAAAACTATGTTGAATAATAGTGGTGAGAGTGGGCATCCTTGTCTTCTTCCTGATCTCAGAGGAAATACTTTCAGTTTTTCACCATTGAGAATGATGTTTGCTGTGGGTTTGTCATATATGGCCTCTATTATGTTGAGGTAGGTTCCCTCAATGCCCACTTTCTGGAGACTTTTTATCATAAATCGGTGTTGAATCTTGTCAAAAGCTTTTTCTGCATCTATTGAGATGATCATATGGTTTTTATTCTTCAGTTTGTTAATATGGTGTATCACATTGATTGATTTTAGTATATTTGAGAATGCTTGCATCCCTGGGATAAATCCCACTTCATCATGGTGTATGATCCTTTTAATGTGTTGCTGGATTCTGTTTGATAGTATTTTGTTGAGGATTTTTGTGACTATATTCATCAGTAATATTGGTCTGTAATTTTCTTTTTTTGTAGTATCTTTGTCCGGTTTTGGTATCAGGGTGTTGGTGGCCTCATAGAATGAATTTGGGAGTGTTCCTTCCTCTGGAATTTTTTGGAAGACTTTGAGAAGTGTGGGTGTTAGCTTTTCTATAAATGTTCAGTAGAATTTGCCTGTGAAGCCATCTCATCCTGGACTTTTGTTTGTTGGAAGATTTTTAATCACAGTTTCAATTTCATTACTTGTGACTGGTCTGTTCATATTTTCTATTTCTTCCTGGTTCAGTCTTGAAAGGTTATACTTTTCTAAGAATTTGTCCATTTCTTCCAGGTTGTCCATTATATTGGCATAGAGTTGCTTGCATTTGTCTCTTATGATGCTTTGTATTTCTGTGGTGTCCATTGTAACTTCTCCTTTTCATTTCTAATTTTATATATTTGAGTCCTCTCCCTCTTTTTTTGATGAGTTGGCTAAAAGTTTATCAATTTTGTTTGTCTTCTTAAGGAACAAGCTTTTAGTTTTATTGATCTTTGCTATTGTTTTCCCTATTTTTATTTCATTTATTTCTGCTCTGATCTTCATGATTTCTTTCCTTCCACTAGACTTGGGTTTTGTTTCTACTTCTTTCTCTAGTTGTTTTAGGTGTAAGGTTAGGTTGCTTATTTGAGATTTCTCTACTTTCTTGAGGTAGGTTGGTGTTACTACAAACTTCCCTCTTAGAACTGCTTTTGCTGCATTCCATATGTTTTGGATCATCATGTTTTCATTGGCATTTGTGTCTAGGTTTTTTTTAATTTCCTCTTTGATTTATTCAGTGATCTTTTGGTTGTTTAATAATGTATTGTTTAGCCTTCATGTGTTTGTGTTTTTTACATTTTTTTCCCTGTAATTTATTTCTAATCTCATAGCGTTGTGGTCAGAAAAGATGTTTGATATGATTTCAGTTTTCCTAAATTTACTGAGGCTTGAGTTGTGACCCAAGATGTGATCTATCCTGGAAAATGTTCCGTGTGCACTTGAGAAGAAAGTGTAATCTGCTGTTTTTGGATAGAATGTCCTATAAATATTGATTAAATCTATCTGTTCTATTGTGCCATTTAAAGCTTTTGTTTCCTTATTAATTTTCTGTCTGGATGAGCTGTCCATTGGTGTAAGTGAGGAGTTAAAATCTCCCACTATTATTGTATTACTGTTGATTTCCTCGTTTATAGCTGTTAGCATTTGCCTTATGTATTGAGGTGCTCCTATGTGAGGTGCATATATATTTATAATTGTTATAGCTTCTTCTTGGATTGATCCCTTTATCATTATGTAGTGTCCTTTCTTTTCTCCTGTAACATTCCTTATTCTAAAGTCTATTTTATCTCATATGAGTGTTGCTACTCCAGCTTACTTTTGATTTCCATTGGCATGGAATATATTTTGCCATCCCCTCACTTTCAGTCTGTATGTGTCCCTAGGTCTGAAGTGGGTCTCTTGTAGACAACATATTTACAGGTCTTGTATTTGTATCCATTCAACAAGCCTGTGTCTTTTGGTTGGAGCATTTAATCCATTCACATTTAAGGTAATTATCGATACGTACGTATTTATTACCATTTTCCTAATTGTTTTTGGTTTGTTTTTGTAGGTTCTTTTCTTCTCTTGTGTTTCCCACTTAGGGAAGTTCCTTTAGCATTTGTTCTAGAGCTGGTTTGGTGGTGCTGAATTCTCTTAGCTTTTGCTTGTCTGTAAAGCTTTTGATTTCTCCATTGAATCTCAATGAGATCCTTGCTGGGTAGAGTAATCTTGGTTGTAGGTTCTTCCCTTTAATCCCTTTAAGTATAACATGCCACTCCCTTCTGGCTTGTAGAGTTTCTGCTGAGAAATCAGTTGTTAACCTTTTGGGAGTTCCCTTGTATATTATTTGTCGTTTTTCCCTTGCTGCTTTCAATAATTTTTCTTTGTCTTTAATTTTTGCCAATTTGCTTACTATGTGTCTCAACGTGTTTCTCCCTGGGTTTATCCTGTATGGGACTTTCTGCACTTCCTGGATGTGGGTGGCTATTTCCTTTCCCATGTTAAGGAAGCTTTCGACTGTAATCTCTTCAAATATTTTCTTGGGTCCTTTCTCTCTTCACCTTCTGGGACCCCTATAATGTAAATGTTGTTACGTTTAATGTTGTTTCAGAGGTCTCTTAGTCTGTCTTCCTTTCTTTTCATTCTTTTTTCTTTAGTCTGTTTCGCAGCAGTGAATTCCACCATTCTGTCTTCCAGGTCACTTATCCGTTCTTCTGTCTCAGTTATTCTGCTACTGATTCCTTCTAGTGTAGTTTTCATTTCAGTTATTGTATTGTTCATCTGTGTTTGTTTGTTCTTTAATTCTTCTAGGTCTTTGTTAAACATTTCTTGCATCTTCTCTATCTTTGCATACATTCTTTTTCGGAGGTCCTGGATCATCTCCACTGTCATTATTATGAATTCTTTTTCTGGAAGGTTGCCTATCTCCACTTCACTTAGTTTTTTTTCTGGGGTTTTATCTTGTTCCTTCATCTGGTACATAGTCCTCTGCCTTTTCATTTAGTCTATCTTTCTGTGAATGTAGTTTTCATTCCACAGGCTGCATGATTGTAGTTCTTCTTGCTTCTGCTGTCTGCCCTCTTGTCTATAAATATACTTTAAAACCATGGAATTCTACACTTTAAATTGTATGGACTTCATGATATGTAAATTATATGTCAACAAATCTGTTACATTTTTTTACAAAGATCCTATAAAGATCATTTCACTCTTACCAATTAAAGTAGTTCTTTTTTTCCCTTTCCCCTTCTTTTTTTTAATCTCTTTTCCCTCTACAAACTTTTTTGGTCTGCTGCACCAATTCAGTCCCTTTCATTATTTTCTAAGGCTAATTTTACTAATAAGGTATATATGTACTCATTTAAAAATTATAATGAATGCTGAAAAGTGTAAAATGAAAAATAAATCTTCCATTTCTCTCTGAACCTCTGTCCCAGTCTTAGAAGTAATTGTTGTCTCTTTAGAAATTGTTTACACATTTGCAGTCTGTAACCAAATGGTGCCTATATTTTTACACAGATTGGATCGCACTCGGCTCTGCATCTTGCTTGTCTCACTTAGTGGTACATTTTGGAGATCTTTTTGTGTTTGTACATATAGACCAATTACATCTTTCCAACAGCCGCACAGTGTTCATTGAATATTTATGCCATATGTATACTGTCAGTTCCCTATTAAGAGATATTGAGATTGTTTCCAGATGTGACTGGTTTTTATTTTTTATGTTTTACTATTACAAACTATACTGTAATAAATATTTTTGTGGGTTGGTGCATGTAAGATAATTACTAGGAAGTGTTCAGGGGTTAAAACCTATGTGCCTTTGGATGTTGTTAAATGTGACTAGGTTGTCTTGAAAAATCATGCCCCCACATACAATCCCTCCTCAGGGGATAAGATGAGAGAGCTGGCATGGATTTTTAAAACTATCTTAGCCCTGGACAAGATCTACCCTTTCTCATCCCTTACCCCCAACCACACCCAAGTAGTGCCCAGGCTAAAGTCTTGTACCAACACTGTAATGATGTGTTTTATTCTTGGAATGCAACCTTCTTCACTGGAGGATGCTCACTTTATTCTGTTCTCTGTAGTTTTCCTGCTTGACACTGGGCCTTACACCAGAGACACAATCAATATGTAAATGGGCCATTACTGCCCTGTCCAAGAAAGGGCCATGTCAGCTCACGTTCTGATTTTATGATCCTCTCTGACTGATGGCCTTAAT
>NW_006781985.1:632122-657150 GCF_000442215.2 Lipotes vexillifer | reverse complement strand
TTTCCTGCTTAACTTCTGACAACTTCTGTCACTGCATCAACTTAATTTAAGTAGCTGGTGGGGATGGTGGCAGAAGATGGTGTCAGCCATGTGTGAGGCTTTGAGTATTTGCATGTGTGAAGGGGTACAGAGGGGCATGGAGGTGGGCATAATACTAAATGGCTATTTTTGAGTTTTCAGGGAACCAATAAAAATATGACTAGAATAACACTGTGAATATTTTAGCTCTCTTACAGATGGTTTGATACAACTAAAAGGGATGTGGTTTTAGCTGTGATGTAGGGTTGTCACTCTTAAGAAAGAACCCTTGTGGAATAGAAAAATTCAAGCCTGTCTAAGGCTAACCACACTTACACTATCAGAATCAGGCCCAGTTGTGTTACACTCTTAGATTATTGGAAATGCCCTGATTCTACCCCCTTTATCATATTACCTTTCTCTGGAGTCAAATTTCCATCCCCCAGCTAGAATAGAGTTTTGATACTCATTAACATAAGTGTTCTGGAAGTGAAATCAGATGAAGAGTATAAATACTTCCCCTTCTTTTTTTTTTTTTTTTTTTTGCGGTACGCAGGCCTCTCACTGCAATGGCCTCTCCCGTTGTGTAGCACAGGCTCCGGACGTGCAGGCTCAGCGGCCATGGCTCACGCGCCCAGCCGTTCCTCAGCATGTGGGATCCTCCCGGGCCCGGGCGTGAACCCGTGTGCCCTGCATCGGCAGGCGGACTCTCAACCCCTGCGCCACCAGGGAAGCCCAATACTTCCTCTTCTTAAGCTTTGCATCAAATTAGCTCCATGAACACACTTAATAAGAATTAGCTTATTCACTTCTCAAAACAACCCGAAGATACAGAGACTGTAATTATCCCCATTTTACAGAGAAGAAAACAGAGACTTAGAGAAATGAAGTAACTGTCCTGACCTGATATTTCTAGCAAGTGGTGGAACTATCTATCAATCTCAGGTGAGTCTGACATGCATGCAGCCTCCAAACCACAGGGATGTGTGGTGCCCTAATGTGGCCTTTCCTCAGCCCTGTCTCTGAGAATGTCTTCTTTCCACAGCTGTACCATCTCCACCCTCACCCTGTGTGCCACACCACCCAGCCCGATTCCAGTCCTAATAGTCCCAGCACAGGGCTCAGAAGTCAATATAAATTCCTCCTAGTGGCTGGTACAGCTCACACTGAACCCAGGAATTTTCTCAGCACACATCGTTTTTCATGTCCTTCAGCATCTGCCTGAGCTGCATCACAGCGATGTGCTGGGCACCTCCACTTCATCCATCTGATGCCTCCCAACTTCTCCCAACCTCCCAGCTCTCCCTGCAGGACTCTGGATATCTGGACTGCGGGCTTTTTTTTTTTTTTTTTTTTTTTTTTGCTGCACCGGGTCTTAGCTGCGGCATGCAGGATCTTCCTTACGGCATGCATGCAGGATCTAGTTCCCCAACTAGGGATCGAACCCAGGCCCCCTGCATTGAAGTGTGGAGTCTTACCCACTGGACCACCAGGGAAGTCCCTGGATTGCAGGTTTTTAGATGGTGAGAAGCAGTCACTGTCAGAACTCTTCCACCTCCTAGCAGGCACTCCAAACCAGCTCCTGTTCCTGCTGCTGCCTTGTTACTTGTTACACTGGCTTCTCACTGGTCTTTCTCTTGGTGCCTGCAGGGTGGGTCTTCTCCCCAGAACCTGCTTCACCTCAGGAGTGGAACTGGTTCTAAGCCCAGACCTTCTTGGTCTGGCTATTTCTGCTGTACTTGAGTGGTCCCCATACATGCAAGTTCTGACATATACTGTCATACTGATTCTTACGTACCCCACACCTCCACTTCATAAGTCAAAGGCAAGAAAGGTCATAGATTCTTTGGTCTTTCCCAGCCCAAAGAATGTGTACCTCCAAGAAGATGGGTGATTCAAGGAAGGAAGGCCAGACAAGAATAGATAAAATGAGTCAATTTCTGAGGCCTTGTATAAGTGACATCATAAGAAGTCCTCACAGGGGTCCTAATGGGTATTCCCATCAACAGACCAAAGAGATGTGGGCAGTGTTGGGGGAGGGATGGGAAGAATCATGGGAAATGAGGAAAGGCTGCCTGTCTTGGGTGAGCCCCAGGAACACTTCAGAGCACAGTTTCTCATCCCCAGCAGAAGACTGTGACTCCTGCCCTTCCTTTCACATGAGCTTGTCATGAAATCCATGACAGTGGTAGTGAAAGTGGTTTGTCAATTCTAAAACAGTGGTCAGTAACGAAGTATTGCTGATTTTCTGAAATTAACTTGATGTTAAATGAATTAGAAGTCCAGGGCTGACAAGCCCTACAAGAAATAAACATCATTTTTTAAATTTTTTATTTTTTATTGAGGTATAGTTGATTTGTAATGTTGAAATATCATTTTCTTAATCAGCATAGTTGTGGTTTGGACTCATTTGATACCTAAATGACTCATATGAGTATGCCTGCCATGGTATGTTTTAGATTCTTTCTTTAGACTAAGCTGAATTTGTCTTTAAAAAACAAAATGGAAAAGCATTTTAAGAACAATTGCTTTGGTCCTACTCTTAGTCTATTCATATTTTTCTGCTTTAAAAATTAAAGGAGAAAGTATCTGGGGAATAATTAAACTGAATCTGGTGGGATATTTCACCCTGATGGGAGAGTAGATGGAACTGGGGGATTTGAAGCAGCCCTAAGAATATAATACTATGCTACTGAGCTACAAAAATCCTGCCTGATTTGTAAATTTGTGTTTCCATGGCAACGCAAGTGTATAGTTAAATAATCCTCAGTTGTCTACGACTGAATTCTAGCAACTCGTCCTAAACCTTCATCCTATTCTAATCCCACAGCTGTTGCCATGGAAATGATCAGATAAGATTCAGTCCTGGAGGCAGATGGGCTGGTGGTGGAAGCTAAGTCCTGGCCTACATATATTGCTCCCTGAAATACTAGGTTTTGTTTTGATTTGTTTTTTTCCAGTCTTTGAACCACAGAAAGCAGCTGCCTCCAGTGAGAGGTAAATGTAGAAATGATGTCACGAAAGTCATTCGTGGGGTCTGGGCATCTGGAACAAATGAGAAAAAACCGATTCCAAAATACATCTGAGGAATGGAGAAATTGGAAATGTGTTTCTTTGACTCATTTTTGAAAACTTGCTCTAAAAGATCATCACACCAGGGGTTTTCTCGTGGAAGTCCGTATCCCAGAAGTGATTTCCCCAGGCTGCGTCCCCACCCCAGGAGGAGGGTGGGTCACACCAGGCCACTCCCTGGGCTTTGCCAGTGCAGGAGGGGCAGTTCATTCTTCATTGTGCATGCGGGCTTTCATTTTTCATGGTTGATGGGAGTTTATCTTGTGCTTCCAGCGTTCGGTTTGGTTGTGTCAGCAATGTTCTGAAGAATTTGTGATGCCTCGAACAGCATCCTTTTATCATGTGCATTCTTGCAAACAGTTTGTTTGGGGAGATCTAAAATGTAAATAATTGTTTCTAGGTAATATCCCAATGAAGTTATGTTTTGTTTAAAATAGAAAGAAGTATACCTTGCCTCTTTGGTCTGAACAGTGTCATTTCATATGCCGTGATGTCTTTGCCAGATAATTCACTCAGGGAGGTGAAGCCAGCTCTCAAAGCAATTGTGCCTTTCACTAAGGCAGATTCCCTGCAATGTGTGAGCCCTGATACGTCATATGAGACCAGGACAAACCTCAGAGTAAAATTTACTGAATCCTAGAAGAAGAAGAGCACTTGCAGGGTCTCAGGCAGTTCAGTTACTGGGAGGAGTTTTCAGATGAAGAAACTGAGGCCAAGGTTTCCAATGTCTCACAGTTTAGGGCTCATGCATTTACATCTGGGACCCTTCCCACTCTGTCTCTGGTTTAACAAAGGATCCAAGAGTTCTGTCTAGCTTTACTTCCAGTCTCCTTATCCCAGGCAGCTCCAGCTAAATTCCTGTACTGTAGTTTTTATTGCTTATTCCCTTTTAGAAGTTTTATTCCTATATGCTATATATAACTTCATAAATTTTCACTTACATATAATTTGTCCAATAAACACCTGTTGCATGAATATCTGTGTTATATGATTGGATACAGTGCAGAGGATTTGGAATAAGAAGCCACTATTGATCTTGCTCTGTATGACTCCTTTCACCATAGTTACAGAGCCAGAGAGTGACAGCTTTTAGGACCTGCTTAGCACTTTCTGGGCAAGTTGTACATTTTAGGAGGTAAAGGCTATGACACAAAGTAGAATTTCATTCTTGCCCTTCTCTCAGCTTCCATAATTGTAAATGATGTTGAAGAGAGACAAGAGCTGAATCATTTCTCACATGAAAAAAAAAGTGAAAAATTTGAACTGAAAGCTTGCCATTCTCCAGCGGACTTCTGTGATTCTCACCAGCGCTAAAAGGTTGCATTCTCTTTCACTGAGCAAAAATGTAGCTACATTACCTACCATTTATGCCTAAATGGAGCACGAACCGATGCAGATAGCCTTCTGGTGCCTGGCATGCTCTTCTGATCAGCATTCCACTCCTTGTGTTAGTTCAAGCTTTGGGGACACCCTGTTCTTCTGACGCTGAGGTCTATCTATTTTCAAAGAATACTTTTCATGTGCAAGAATGTGTACTTGTTACTATGGTGAAGAATCATGTCAATTCCACAACTGAGAAGTTCTGAGTTGGAATTTCGCAGTGAATTGGAGGAAAAATGGTTCCATATGTGGCCATGCCAAGTGTCGCTCTTCAAATTCTCCCTCTCCAGACCCAATCAGGTTACAAATTCCCACTAACGTACCTCTGAATATCTCTCAACTTGACCCTCTCCCAAGCCACCATCACCTCTAAGGCAATTATAGTGGCCTTGATTTGTCTCCCAGATCCCCTCTTAGTCCCATTCAATGCAGGACCAAAGCAATGTTTATAAAAACCTAAATCTGATGTGTTCCTGTCTTGTTTAAAACCTTTCAATGACTCATCTCTGACTTGGATTAAAATCCAAAACCCTAGCATGGCTCTGCATGAGTAGCCCTCTTCCCACATCCTCAGTGCAGCCTGGAGCCATCTCCTCTGCAATTCTCACACCCCAGCCACATACCCAGAGGTCCCCCACGTGCACACGATGCCCGGAGCACTCCTCTTGCTGCCCCTTGCTCCAGAATGACTTCTATTCACCCTTCAGTCTTAACTGAAACAGCACTTCCCAAAACAAGGCTTTGCTGAGCTCCCAGATTAGTTTGGGTCTGACTCATAAACTTTCCTTGCACAGTGTACGTGTATTTAGAGGAATTTATCACAACCGTAACCACATAGCCTCATGTAAAATACTTTACCTGTAGTCCCTTGTAGAATTAAGTTCCAGGAAGACAAAGAATATATTTGTCTTGTGCATCTTGGTCTCCCAAGTGCCTGGCACAGATGAGGTGCCTAAAAGGTAGCAGGTAAAATAATGAAGGAATAACACTGGCTAAATGGAAGGTGAGAATGGTTACTGGCATTGACAAGGTTTGGGCGGTCAAAGGCAGATTATTTGAAAGATCGCTGATGTTTAAGAATGGATATGAAATAAGGGGCACCATTGGGTCCAGTTCAAATATTGAGTATCTATATGTGCCAGACCCTGAGCCAGACACATCTCTTCCCTCAAGTTTTTCACAACCTAATAAGGGTGACATACACATAAGTGTAAATGTAAATTAGTGATGTTACACCATATACTCTTCTAAGGTACGTGGATTCAATTATATGTGCCTCACCCAACACACAATTCCACATGTCACGTTTTATGCCACAGGATGTAGCGTGATAGGGACGATCTAAATATTCTGTGCCCTCAATGAGGCTGAGTTCCTACTAGCATATTCCTTAGGGAAGCTGATTCTAGTACTTGAACATGGGTATTTTTCTTATATCATGGACCTTAACTCAAGCCACCTACTTCATCTGGTGTTCAACTAAAGCGAAGATGATCTGCTTCGGTGCTCGAAGAAAAAAAGGCTAGATGAAGGAGCTGAGCTGTAACGAAGTCTCAGCAAAGGCCTCAGCCAATACCATAGGGAGCTCTAGAGCTGGGACGGCCCTGTGGAGTTGTTCTGATGTCAAGCAACAAGGCTGGGTCTTTGAATCCCCGCACGGACCAGCCATTGGATGTAGGATGCCCTAGTAATGGGGATACCCTTAGTTGAATCAGCTCTATTAGGCTGAGAGCAATTCCTGGGGAGAAATTCAGCTATAAGCAGTCATAGGAAGCACTCGGAGAAGCTGGGGAAATGAGTGTCTTCATCCTGAAGGTGGGTCCTGGGGAGGCGGGGAGTAAAAGATTTTAGGCACGACTTGCTTCACAATAATTCCATCCTTTCCCATTTTCAACAGGTGCTGACTGGTGGGTAAAGGCAAGTGGAAATGTCCTGTCCCTCCAAGAAAGAATTAAAAATATTTCTTAAGGATATATGATCACTTTGCCCTTAGGAACAGGAATGGTAAACATCGATGAGTGTCAGGGAGTTTCACGGACCTGGGCAGTGCTGGAGGCCATAGCTCCTTGCTCCCTGGTACGCTTCTCATTTTTAGAAGGAGCTGTTTGTCTTCAGCTGAAGTTTAGCAATGACTAACAAGGAAGATCCCCGAGTTTCAAGAACTCGCTTAGACTTTGCCTCAAGCCACGCAGAGTTGTAGCTGAGGTTGGCTGCAGGAAGGACACATCTGAGAGACAAGCCTACTACCTGGTCTCTTTCAAGAATCCAGATGCTCCCTAAATCAGGTGCAAACTACGCATCTAAGAGGCAGTGCTTGTAGCAGTGACAGGCTCTCCGTCTTTGTCCACCCATTATACGCGCCAGGCAAAGGGCAGTTATTTATAAATACTTTGTTCCTAATAAACTGTCAGTGCAGCCACGGCCCTTCAGCCACACAATACACTCATTTTTACAGGGCCCTGGTCGCCTTCCCTCTGTCCTTTCTCATCTGGTTGCAGTGCTGTGCGTTTATGGCTATGGGAGCACCTCTTTCCATGCAAAGGATGAGAAGGTCAAGGTGTGACCTTGCCACCTGCCTCTGCATCATTCTAATGTATCCCTTAACTAGACCAAAAGCAATTAGATGGTCAGATCCTTCCTTTTTAAGCTTATTACAGAATCGCTCAAAGCTCCTACATCTTCCCAAGGAAACTGTAAAACCTTTGTCGCATTGCTGGAACTCCTTTCCCGTTGGGACCAGCCTGGAGCTGAAATCTCATTTTTTTTAAAAAGGCTGACAGTGCCATATAGGGGTCTGGATGGAATCCAGAATCACAGAGGCACTTAAAAGTTCGGCAAACTTTCTGGGAATAAAGTTAGCTAAGACATTTTTGTTCTTTTTAATCTCACTGTATGAAATCTCTTGTCACTCAGAAGGAGAATCTGGGAGCTTATTTATGCTCACATATCTTCATTGAAAATTGAAGAGAGTCCAGGTTAAAGTCATTTCTTTCACCCTCACCACTCGTATTCCCAACTATTCCTTAATTCAAACATGCAGTGAGCACCTGCTGTGTGCCAGGCTCCATTCTGGCTTCTGGAGGTGTGGAGATGAGAGACACTGTTGATGCCCTAAGGCTGTCTCAGTACAGGACAGAATAGAGTGAGGGTGTGCACCCTGGAGTTGTGCAAATAGAAGGACCACCTGCCTTCAAGGACCTTACTGCCTAGACCGGGGCTGCCAGGACTCAGCCACTGGCCACCTGTGGATACCGAGCACTTGAAATGTAACTGAGGGACGGAGTTTGTAATTTTCTTTCATTCCAATTAACTGAAATTTAAAAGCCGGTACTTGATCCCATTACTGGAAAACTTTTAAGTACGCTTGGGACAACTTGGGAAGGTGAGTCTCCTTTTGGAACTCTAAATGTTCTGAAATATAAGCACAGATCAAGTATTTCCAATGAAAATCTAGCAACCAAATTGAGATGTGCTATAAGTGTAAAATACACACTGAATTTCTAAGACTTAGGATGAGAGGAAGAATGTAAAATGTCTCATGAATAATGTATCTATTTCTTAAATGATAATTCATTGGATACGTAGGATTAAATAAAATATATTATTAAAATTAATCACCTAAGGTTTTATTTTTACTTTGTAAAATGTGGCTACTAGAAAATTGAAAATTAGACATGTAGCAAAGGTAATACTGGATAATGGTGCTCTAGAAGAAGAGATAGATAAAGAGGTAGAAAATTAATGGGGTAAGTGTGAGATAGAGAAATAAGGGACAAATAGGTGAGGTATCCCATACAGGGGATGGGTAGAAGTTCACAGGCCTAAGAAAGCAGAAAAGAGAGAAAAGAGAGTCCCACTCAGATGACTTGATATGGGCAAAGACATGGAAGCATAGACAAACCTCCTACGTCAATAATGTATTGATAAATGAATTCAAAAAAATTTTTTAAATGGGACAGGTGATAAAGGCAGCATGAGAAACTGAAGAACCTTGTGCACCAAATTAAGGGACCTGATCCTTAATCTAAAGACAATGAGGAACCACTGAGATACTTTAAGGAAAGAAATGGCATCTTCAGAGCTGTCTTCTAAAACTATCTCCCTCGTGGTCATTTGAAGAATGGAGTGAATTGGGTGACCCAGAAGACCCTCGTCTACATCCAAAGAGAGCAAGGCCAAAATCCAGGTGTCCTGCAGGAAGGGACGTTGAGTGAAGGGGGAAAGAAGAGGAAGGAACAATCCGTTTGCTGCTACGCTGTAGGGATAATGAAGTTATTTAGAAATGAAAAAGAAGGAAATTGATATTTATGTTCACGTTACTTCCTTTTCTAAAAAAGATCTAGTCCTTCTTAGAAAGTACAGACCAAACCTGTGAAAATGAACACATTATTTAGGAAGGCAAGTTACAACTTGAAAACCCTGAAAATATGAGCTTCTGACAAACCAAATCAATTAATTTATACCCTGTGGCATGAAGAATGCAATTACAAAAAGAAGAAAAAAACTGGCCATGTTGTGAAGACAGATTTTCCAGGATTATGTCCAACCTTGACATTACTCGGATGCTGTTTATTCAACTGCTCTGTGAGGTCAGGTCTCCCTTTCATGTTTTTGGCCTTGGGACCCTTCAGGCAAACGCCTTTGAATACAAATATTTCAGCTCTTCCTTGGAACTCTCATTAGGTTCTGGCTTCATTATTAGTTCAAACCTCAATTCATTACTAATTTACATTTACTTCCCTACCAGGAGGTCAGAGGGTATTTTCTATAAGGAAATGTAAATTGCTGTATTTCTGTTTTTCCATTAAACACCTACCACTTGGGAATTATGTGTTTTTCTGTATCGCCCAAGAAAGATTGAATGAATCAGAATTTAAGATGTGTAAAATGCCTCAGGCTTCTTAGAAAAATAATGCTCTAGAAGTATAACATAGAAATGTAGATTTATAAGTATCACAGAAGATGCTCTGGGTTTAATCAACACACTTGGTAACCAGTTTTCAGGCAGCTTCTTGGACAGGTTTGGGGGCAGGAGTCAGACGGCTGGGTCTCTGGTCCTACTGTGCATCTGACCTCTGTGCCAAATGGGCCACTCACTTCATCACCCTGCGCTTGCGCTTCCTGGCGTGTGAAATTAAAATAATAATATCTGCCCCTCTATACCCCGGGGGTCATTGGGAGAATCAAATAAAATATCTTCTGTAAAACCAATTGGAAAGTAGACACTTTCCATTGTGTATCACTAGAACTGGCAAATGTTTGGGGACAGTGATTAGGATTATGGTAGTTTGTGCTATTGTTTTTCTATCTCTCCAACTTCAGCACATACCTCAGCATATGACCCATCACAGGTTCTCAATAAATATTGTTGAATGGAACCATTCTTTCTCAGGGAGTTTTTTTCATGACATTGTTTTGAGAGATCCTCCTCCCCACCGTACACTTCTTTTCATGAATTCTTAAAGACATCTTCCTTCATCTCCAATATATGTACCTTAGTCTTTGACTTTTCAAAGCTGGCTTTCTATGCTAATTTTTTTCCCAGCCCCTCTCTTTTAAACCTCATTTCTGGTTGAATGCTGCCTCCAATCTGGTCCCATCTAGGGCTATCTCTGTTCACTTGAACTTTGTTTCCTGCTCCTCCCTATCTGAGTTCTAGGAAATCCGTGGCCTCCGTCTTCTTTTACAGACCCACAAACGACTTTGAAAATATCATTTCTCACTTAAACACTTCTGCTGCTTTTTCTCCCTTCTTCTTTTTTTTTTTTCCATATCAGCAAATCCTTTGCCTCATTGTCAGTGAAATTCTTTTTCTCTCTTTTTCCTTTTTTATACAGTTCAGTTTAGTCCCCACTATAATCTTTCTCATCACGTGGTTTCCCTTTTGGTTAAACCCATTATTTTGACACAGCTTATAGCCTCCTTCCTTCCCTTACCTTCACTGGCTCGGCTCTTATTTAAGACTACGTTTCACATTGATTGTTTCCTTCTGAGTTGGAGCCATTTTTGATGCCATAATATTTTATGATCCCAGAGTATTTGGTCTCCAAGAACTTCTTTAAGTACAATGCATTTTGGAAAGAGTAAAAGAGATAAGGCAGACCACCATTTTTAAAGCACAATTGAGGCTTACAGGAAACTTGAATGGCATCACAAGCTATTCTCTGAAGTGTTAATTAGCCCTTTGTCTCACCAGACAGACTGTATTTCACGACTGCAGGGGTGTATATTCTTCCATATGTTTATTTTGGTTACTCACTGCATTGCTCAGTGTTATCCCATTGTTCTAGGCCAGCCAGAGGACAAAAAGAGATGATGAAGAAGCTAGTAATAGTAATAGTAATAATAGTAATAGTAATAGTAATAACTAATATTACTAGATGCTTCAGCAGACAAGCCAGGCACTCTTCTAAACACTTTATATTTATATTATATTAACTCATTTTTATCCTCCAACAATTCTATGATGTGGGCACAGTAAGTATCCCAAGATTATAAATAAAGTTGAAACACTGGGCTTAAATAACTTACCCAAGTTACACCGCTAGTAAGAGATGGAAAATAAAAAGGGCATAAAAGCCAAATTTAATTCACAGTCGTGTCTGCAAGAGGTTGGTCTGCTCGTCCCAGTGGGCTCACACCATCTCCTAGCATGTTTCGGTGAAGGCGGTCCCTGGCAGTGTGGTGATTGTGTCCAGTGTTCAGGGTAGTTGTAAGGGCCAGTGGAAAATGCACCTGTGAACAAAAATTGCTAAATGAAAGACAGAAAACTTGTTTTGTGACCAGTTGTAAGAAGATCAAAGTTTAGGATTTCCTGACAGAAAGGTTGTGCCATCATAGTGGGAGAGTAGTAGTTTATGATGGAAGTACCACTATCCTAAATCTGTGGGCCACACAGGTCAAAGGGTAGCTGCCAGTTCACACTGGTGACTAAAGGGACAACAGATCGGGACTCCGTATTATGGTTCAACAATCCACAATGACGGGACCTGTGATACTGACTCTATTGCAATTTCACTGCCCGAGATTTCTTTCTGTTTCCATGGGACACTTCAGATTGGTAATAGGAAACAGAGGGGAAAAGGAATTGATTGGCCCAATGGAATGTAGAAACCATGAATATTAAATCATCCTAAATATTCTTCAAAAACATTGAAAGTCGTGAATTGAGTAAGGTCTTCTACAAGGAAACTCACTGCCATTACTCAGACCTTTCTACACAACTCAGTAGTGGTTTCCCACCTACAAATGTAGTATCAATCATTTCTGAAGAATTTCCCAGTCTTGTCCAATTGGGAAGCCACCATTCATCCTTTAAGTTCCTGCTCATCTAATACCTCTTAGGAAAATCTTTCTTCAGTTTCCCCAAGCAATAGGAGATGCACCTTTCTCTACGTCCCAGTGGTATTTTGTGCTTGCTTATTATAGCAGTTACCATATTGCATTATAATCCTTTATTTATTGCACTGTTGTCAGTAGATTGTGAATATCTCCAGGACAGCAACCCTATTGTACAGAATCTATATTATAGACTTTTAATACTCAGAGCAAGTGGATTACCATGCAGCAAATATTCAATAAATATATGGATAGATGAATGAAAACATGAATAAACAAATGCCCGGGCCAACTCTCACTCTACCTTTCAACTATCTTAAATTACCTATTCTAAGCATAGGTGTGTCAGGGTTTAATCAGAAAAACAGAACCACAATGAGTGAACTAGGATAAAAGATTTATTATAAGAATTGGAACTTACACAATTGTGAAAGCTGATTAAGCAGTCTATGTAAAGCCATTGCTTCTTCATCTGAGGTGAAGGCAGAAGTCAGCAGTGCAGGCAGTTAGGAAGAAAAAGTGGACATGAAGTGGGTGAAACAAGGACAAACTGGGATCCATGAGAACGGATTGGAACACACATCTGCCTCCAAACTCAATAATGCAGGTTATATTGGTGCCTTTCTATAGATATCATACAGTTGTACGTGTACCTTGGCGAAGATTCAGAGCAGCTGACAGAGGAGCTCCAACACGAGCTGAAGGACAGGGCTGTTACTCCCTGCCAGTGAGGCAAGCCAACAGATCATGGGCTACAACCCCGCCTGACGACCCTATGCTGACCTTCCAAATCTGGCACTAAATTCTCTCATGGCCAACCCTAACCAGGAACCATGAATAGGGACAGGATTCTGGGAGACGCAGTTCCAGCTTAGTCAAGTTGACAATGTACAAAGCCACCACAATAGGTATACTATCATAGCGCACCCAAAGTGAGACCCAGGCCCCACTGTGAAATTTGAGTTTCCAACTCAGTTAGGGCCCATGCAGATGAGAAGGAGAGAATTGGAAGAAGAGCCAGAGAATGCAATCACCAGGCAGCTATGGTAGATTGCATTATGGGCTCCAGTTTCTCACCCCTCCCTGCATCTACACCTTTGCTTGCCTCACAGTGGGCAAGTTGTACTTTCCTGAGCCTTGACTTTGGGTGTGGCCACGAAACTGACTTTGGCCAATGACATATGGGTGGAAGAGATAATGAGGTAGATTTGAGCCTAGATATTAAGGGGCCACACATGTTTCCACTTGCCTCCTTGCTCTTTTCCATCTCTGTGAGAAGATCCTGAGAGGGGAATCAGAAACACATGGAGCAGAGCCATCCAGCCCCACTGCAGATGCCTGAATAAGGCCCATTCGTGGTTGTTTTAAGCTCTGTGCTTTGCAGTTGTTTGTTAGACAACAATAGTTAATCAATACGACTCAAAGCAGAAGGAAGAGGGGCCCAGTTGGAGGCCTCCCTCTGAGAGCCAAAGCCTAGTGTTTGCCTGACTACTACTGCCACCACAGTTCTCCACTTATCAGCAATCCTTGTGTTTTTGTGCAGCCTTTGCCACTGTTTTGTGCAATGAGCTATGTGGAGGAGGGAGTGTGTGGTGTGCGGGAAAGAAGATATCTCTGATGTGGGCCACCTCTGGCCAGCCATGGCACGAAAGGGATGCCCAGTGATCGGTAGCCAGAGCCTGCAAATTAGGTGAAGCTGAAGCTAAGGTGTGTGGAGAGGAGGTTAGGACTTGGCAGGAAACAGAGTTCTTCTAAAGGGATTTTATTTTCAGGTGCAGTCTGGCTGATGGACAGCCGAGGACTGGCAACTGCAGAGCTGCTGCATAAACAGCTTCTGATGGTTTCCCATCACCTGCAGGATAAATATCAAATGCCTCAACAGGACAAGTAAGGTGCTTTTCTGGCCTGGCCTCCTCGTGCCTTTGGAGAGCTCTCTCCAGCCCCTCCTTGTTACTCCTGCTCTCATACACCCCTGAATTCTCTTTGCCTAGAATGCTCTTCTGTATTCTCTACTTAGCAAGCTCCTGCTTGTTCTTCAGAGGCTATTACAAATGTTTAATTTTCTCTGCGGAAGTCCCACTCTTTAACTACTTGCAGCCTCCTAACCACCCCCTAGGCAGAATTATCACTCCTCCAGGTCCTGTCTTGCTGCCCTCCTCCATTAAATGATGACTTTTGTGGGCAGGGACCAGGTCTTCACCACTAAATACTTCTTCAGCATTTAACCCAGAACCTGGCACAAGAAAGGTGAGCCACAGATTGTAGCTACTGAGATTCAGTTGCTAAGATACGTTTCAAGAAGACGAAAATTTTTCTCTACTGAAGCTGTTATTGCTATCTGAAAAGGTGACCTCCTAGGGTCTTGTTAATTATCAGTGGATGCCACAGCAAAGATGTGAATTATTCAATTCTTTTTAGAAAGGAAGTCAGCTGGGAATAAAAGAAGAGCCCGAACCTTAAAATATACCTAAAAATCTCAGACACATCAAATGACTAAGTTTCCATCTAATGCAAAATAGCTTAACAGAAACTCACTTTAAATGGGACACAAATAAATGCTGACCGGACTTGTGTTTATCAAGGCTTTCACTTGGTTTCAGAGCCTTCTCTCTAAAACATCTAGTTTTGTTTTGTTTTTTCCAGAATCCCATCTCATTTTCCAAACACCACTCAATCTTTCAACCTGTGAAAAAGCTGAAGTGATGTTTTCTCCTTCCTAAACTGACAAAAGAGGAGCCAGTACTTGGGCAAGGTAGCACTCCTCTTCTTTCAGTGTCAGATTTAGCAGAAATGAAATGCGGTCTCTCATTGACCTTCATGCTCTCTGCCCACATCTAGACTAATCATCACCCATGTCTAGGGGTAGCCTTACACACATCCAGGGGTGCCAGTTCTCTGAGCTCTCTGCACATCACATTTCAACTTGGCCAGCTGTGTACCATTAGGCACTGTCAATAGGGGGCGCTAGAGAGCAACTGCGAGACCGCAGGAGGGATCAGGAACTTGCTCCTTTTTCTCTTGTACCTTTCAGGCTCACTGTAGCTTCTTCACCTCGCTCCTTCCTGTGACAGCAGATTAAGTCCAGTTTTCAACATTTGCAGAAAATGGCTTATTGCACATTGCACCGCTATCCCCATAGATGCCAGATGCAGCCAAGAAACATCCCCCCTAAAGAGTCTGAGTTTCAATTCCAGGAATCCTCCTCTGAGTTTCTAAGTTTTAAAAAAATTCCAATCATTTTACTTTGTCCCTCCAGCCCTAGAGGTGTTTGTTACTTCTGTAGTTGTGACACCTTGAAACCTTAGAATTGTCTTATTTTTCTTCTCATTTAACTAGGTAACAACTTTCTACTTTGCTAATAATTCTTGATATTAAATTCTTTATGTTTAAATAACTGGTATGATTTCTGTCTTGTGAGTGGCCCCTGGCTGATACTGGCTGGTGTCAGAAAATAGTTTAGCTACCTGTTCCCTCCTCTGCACCCACTGTGAGGCTTCATTTGGTGCCGATGTCCCTGTTAAGATGTCCTGACTGGCAGGCCCCATGCATACCCCTGGATTCCCCTACTGGGTTCTGCATCACTCTCCCTGTGGTTTTCATGCTCATCACAAGCTCAGTCACCACTTCAGCCCTCATTCTGATCATGGGGGTCCCATGCTCAAGTCCTCAACTCTCACCCTTGTACCATAGTTCACAGCCTTCTGCTCTGGGCTCCCTCAAGACTTTCTAAACCCCCAAACCTATGCTAAGTGCCCTGATTGCTAACAACTGACTCTATAGGGGGAAAACGTCCTGTTTTATAGCTTTTTCTGATTTCTGCTATGTGTAAATACTCCCACCAAGGCCAATTTCACTGAACATGGAGTTGGGGGAAGATACACAGTACTCCTCCATTATATAGTAGTTTCATCATAAAGGTAAAATAGACATAAATAATCTCAAGAGTATAAATAATAGAAATATGTAGTAAAATAATTAAAAATTATGAGTTTTGAGTATATCCTTTCTTTTTATCAATAATACAATTTAGTTAGTTGTTATTTCAGTTAACTTTCATTTTTTAATGGCTCTGTTTGACAACTGGGTCACAGAATTTCTGAAAATTTAACAATTAGCTCCCACCAGACAATGAGTACTAGCTCTACTATAGCATGAGTCAGAGCTGTACCCACAAAGTGTCCCCAGTTTATCAATGGAACCCTGGGCCTATGCAGAGCAAGCACAGTGTGAAAACAGCTCCCTGGAGATCAGTAAACCCAGGCCATCATTCTAATTCATCCCATCACCCCAGCCACACATCTCCAAAACAAGTCAGTGATTTGGGGGAGCACCCTGCAAGGTATTTAAACACAGACACCCCAGAACTCCAGGGGTACCGGCCTCCTATCTTTAAAAACGGATTCCTCTGCCTTTGAGAGTTCTCCTTTTGTGAGAAGTCTTCAGCTAATTTGAGACAGAAACCACAGAAGAGGACTAATCAGAAGAAAGGCAGATGCAGGGGACAATTTGGAGCAGTGGAATTTTCTACTCTTGGCACTGGATACTAGACCTTGGTCTACAGTGAATACGACCTCCCAGTTCTCTTACTCCAGAGCCGCAAATTCTCCACAGGTCTCATGAAGGCCAACTAATTTTTTCAGCAAACTTGGTCTCTCATATCTCTGCCCCCCCAAGGTCTTTACCCTCCTGGGTACTCAAACCCAGAAAGCTAAGTTCAGGTTCAAGTTCACTTCCTTCTCAGTACCCACTAATATCTCTATTTCGCTCACTTCCTGTTCATCGCCCCATCCCCTCAACTTCTCAATAGCTCAGAAAACCTCCATTTTCCTTAAGGCTGGGAATTTTGGGAATAAATATGGGCAAACTCTTCCTTTTGGCATCCTGCCTGCCTGCCTTGAGTCAATAGGCAGTGAAGATTTAGCTGTTGTAAAGCAAAGGAGAACACAAAGAGAAAAGCCAGTTAATACTTCTGTGATGACTTCCATGAGTCTCAAACATAATAAATATTAACCATCATGATTTTAATGTGAAACTAACACGATTGTAATGTGGCACTTATATAATGAAAGCCCTTGTACTGGGCTCCCCATTGCATCAGATGTCTTTCCTGAAATGTTTCTGTATACTGGTTGTGTCTCAGGGACCTCTAAGACCAAATACTTGGCTTTATTAAAATCGAAGGAGTAAAACTTTCACCAGACTTAATACTTGCATAATAAGCTATCCAGTCATAAACTTGAAGGAATCCCAGAAACAAATTAGTTGCTGATTTTGCAAAGTCAGTTCAGGTCTGTAAAAGCTAATGTTTGCCACATGCTAGGCATTGGACTAAGTGCCAGCTACCCAAAGAAGTAAGCACTATTTTACACCCATTTTACAGATGAGTATATGGAGGCACTGAATTTAACATTTCTAAGGTCACTAAGCTAGTAACGGCAGAGCCAGGAATTAAAACCACCCAGTCTTAGTTTACAGCCTCTTCACCATTGTACTACACTGACTTAACCCTTAACCCTTAACCCTTGTCAAAGCCACTTAACCCTTGCTGCTAAGAATTTTCTAGAGTCTGAAGCTGCAATAAAGAACCTTGAGAATTTGCCACCCACCTCCTTTCTTGCTCCATCTCTGCACATTCTTACTCCTGATTTCACACAGCCTATTTGTCTTGAAGATTTAATCTTTGATTCAGCAAACAAAGAAGGTGCCATCTGCCTGACACCCCTCCCAAACTCTTCTGACCTATGGTCTCACAATTGCGAGAATCTAAGCTGGATGCTTGGTTTTTCCCAAAATAATACCAAGGGCTAATGTCCATGGGGTGCCTACCACGTGCTGGGATGTGTTAAATTCTCAACATGTGGTGGTCAGTACCATCATTTATCACATTACCCGCCTTTTACTCTCATAACTGCACTCAGATGTAGGTCTCACTGTCGTCATTTTTACTA
Source organism: Lipotes vexillifer (assembly GCF_000442215.2). Taxonomy (NCBI): domain Eukaryota; kingdom Metazoa; phylum Chordata; class Mammalia; order Artiodactyla; family Lipotidae; genus Lipotes; species Lipotes vexillifer. Next base: position 639,394 of record NW_006781985.1, on the reverse strand, counting down.
ATGAGAAGACTGAGGCTCTGTAAAGGTAAAGTGCCCTGAAAACATTCCACAACTAGACGGTGGCTGAGCGGAGATGAGGGCAGAGATGTCACCTCCAGCCTTGCCCTTCTGCTCCTTCTCAAGCGCACTCCTCTGCGAGCAAGAGCAATGATGGAGAGACTCCCCAGGCACACATTATTCGAATTACACTTAACTACAGCAGAGCCTTATTATGCATTTTCATCTTCTTAGTGCTTTCTAATTAAAAAGGAGGGGAATAGTGATCTTTTTGCTCTGTAACTTCTGTTTTCTCTGAGTGGAAAGCAGAGGGCCCCCAATGAGAGCCTTTGCATAATAGAGTTCATTGTATTGCAATCAGCTGTTTTAAGTGCAGAGTTCTCCAAGGTCCCTTTTTACTGGAGAGAGTTAATTAAAAACACAGCCACTAATCACTTACCCTTGCTTAGTCTTGATTACAAAGAATATGTGGGGCTTCTCTGGTGGCGCAGTGGTTGAGAGTCCGCCTGCCGATGACACGGGACACGGGTTCATGCCCCGGTCCGCGAAGATCCCACAATGCCGCGGAGCGGCTGGGCCCGTGAGCCATGGCCGCTGAACCTGCGTGTCCGGAGCCTGTGCTCCGCAACGGGAGAGGCCACAGCAGTGAGAGGCCCACGTACAGCAAAAAAAAAAAAAACAACCAAAAAAAAAAACAATATGTGAATCTACTTAGTCACCTAAAAGTCTCACGTGTGCCCCTACTGTAACAGGCTTTCATTAATGGTAATAATAATATTATTATTCCTATTTAACATCAATGGAGTGCTTACTAAGGACCAGGTACTCTGCTAAGTGATTTTTATTTAATCCTCACAAGGACTTTAATTAGAAGCAGACACTATTATTTTTCTCTCCACCTTGCCCATGAAAAGCCCAAAGTGAAGGTTAGGGTGAAAGTGAAAGCTGAGACTTGAACCCAGGTGTATGCAAGCCTTGATGGCCTCCACGTCTTAGGAATGGGGATAATAAATTATTTCCTTTTATATTATACCAAAACACTCCTTTATTCATATAGTAAAGCTCAGAGTCATGACATCTAAGAAATTGAAGAGCCTTACAGCAATAAACTGAAGTTACAGACCATTTGACTGTAACTTAGGAAAACTTCCCAAGACCTTTGAGTCTGGGTCAATGGAAGCTAAGCCCAAGGCAAGTAACAATCAATCCTCTCAGCTGGCACCCCTATGACTGAGACCTGGACAAGGCAGGGTGTTGGTGGTCTCTGAGTGGCTAAGTGGAAACCCAGCTGAGTGGTGCAAGCTATCAACTCATTTAGCTGAGACTGGTCCTTCGCTGTGCAGATCCTTCGGGACCAGTGATCAGCTGGGTGGTTGGTGGGAATCGAAAAAAAAATTTAGGATTAGAAGACTGACATTTATTAGCACAATCAGGCCCCTGGTTCTCTCCTCAGCCTCTTCCCCGCCCCCGTTTTTTGTCATTACATTCACAAATTCACAAGCTATTTCCTCTGCCTTGAATATTTGTTTATGCCCCCCAAATCCCCCTCCCCAGAGGTCTCTCCTGAGACCCTTTAAGTGTCAGCTTTAAAGCCCCTTTTCTCACGTAAATCCCTCCTGACCCCCAGAAGAGGTCATACCTCAGCTTCCTGTGCCAGGGAACCATCTTGTGTGTATCACGACCGTGAAAATTTATTTGTATAACTGTAGATTCAATATCTGTGGTCAGCGCCTGATTGTAAATTCTGTGTCTTATTCTTTATTCTATCTCTAGCTTAGTACAGAGCCTGACATATCACGGATACTCATAAATACTGATTGCTCTAACAAAGTACCAAAAACTGGGTGGCTTAAAACAACAGAAATTTATTATCTTGTGGTTCAGGGGCTAGAAGCCTGAAATCAAGTTGTCAGCAGAACCTGGCTCTCTCTGACAGCTGTAGGAAAGAATCCTCCTTGCCTCTTTTTTTTTTTTTTTTTTTCTTGCGTTATGCGGGCCTCTCACTGTCGTGGCCTCTCCCATTTGCGGAGCACAGGCTCCGGACGCGCAGGCCCAGCGGCCATGGCTCACGGGCCCAGCCGCTCCGCGGCATGTGGGATCCTCCCGAAACGGGGCACGAACCCGCGTCTCCTGCATCGGCAGGCGGACTCTCAAGCACTGCGCCACCAGGGAAGCCCCTCCTTGCCTCTTTTAACTTCTGGTGTTTGCTGGTTACTCTTGGTTTGCAGGAACATCCCTCCACTCACATGGCTGTCTTCTCCCTTTGTGTCTTCACATGGTCTTCCCTCTGTGCATGTCTCTTTGTGTTCAAATTTCCCCTTTGAATAAGGTTGCGCCTCATGTTGGAATTAGGACCTATCCTAATGATCTCATTTTAACTTGATTACCTCTGTAAAAAACCTATTTCTTTATAAGGTCACATTCACAAGTACTGGAGGTTAGGACTTCAAAATACCTTTTTTCTTTTAGAGAACACAACATAATCCATAAGAGTGACTAAATGAATAAATAAACTTGCTTGGGAATATATCTTAACCTTTCTGTGCTACAATTTTCCTCATTTGCAACATGATGATAATAATACCTGTTTTGACCCCACATATATTTTTGAGATGAAAGAAGTTAATGGCAGTATGATATAGCATTATTCTTCCCACTAATAAATTTGATTTGACTAGCCAACATGTTTGGGGATACCTTAAGTGTAAAATTTTAGGTGAAATCAGAGTAAGACTATTAAATTTTAGGTGAAATCAGAGTAAGACTTAGAAGACCAGAAGTTACACAGTATGCAGAGTGGGAATTTCTAATCCCTCAACCAACATATGTGATATAGAGTGCAGGGTATGGCTGGGGTGATGGCAGTGACCCTCAGAGGCATAGGGATAAGCAGAAGGGAATTTGGGATGAGACACTCCTGAGCTTGAATCTTGCTCTCTGCCTCATTTTAGCTATGGGATTTAGTCTGAGTCTTAGTTTCTTAATCTGCAAAATGGGTCAATAACCCTTTATTAACCCTACCTAAGGTTATTGGGAGATTGAATGAGATTATGTTTATATGCACTGAGCACAGCATCTAGGATATAAGAACCAATCAGTAAGTGGTACACCATATAAGATACACATTATATATATATATATATATATGTATATATATGTGTATATATATGTTTGTATATATACATATATGTGTGTGTGTATATATATATATATGAAGTGTGCTAAAAACCAAGGCCATGCAACTGCTATAACTATGTGGCAAAATGGGAAAAATGAAGGCTGACCTATGGTGGAATTGACCCAGAACAGGCAGCTCTCTGGTCCTCAGCAGTCTCTCCAGCTCAGCCAGGAAAGGACCATAGAATACCATCCTCTGTGCCTGTGTTCTTTCCCTTTGCCGTCTGACAGCAGACACTGAAGAAAGGGTGCAGAAGTGGTGAAGGTACAAAACTGTGTCAGTGGTCAGTGTCCTGATCTCCCAAGACAGATGTGAATGAATTTTCACTTTTGATGCATTAGGACTTCTTTCCAGGAGGACAGGGACAAGGACATAAAAGCAACTCTGCTGGATGCTTCTGACCAAATCTCAGATTGCACTTTGCTATCAAGGAAAAATAAACTAAAGGCATTGTCTGAGATGCCATGAATGTTAAGACATACTTCAGTGACGAAGGGCACTGTGGGGCAGAGCTCCAGCTGCCCCGAAAACAGGACAACGGCCCGTGTGCCCGAGCGTGTACGTGCTAAAAGGGCTGGAAATTCTGCACGGGTCATTCGTCAGGCTCTTTGAAGGACTGCACTTCTATTTTTAAGACTACGTTGGTGTGATGTTTTAGAGTCCACCAGACCTTGATTCAAATCTTGGCTCTATCACATCCTAGCCCTGTGACTATGCGGAAATTACTTAATCTCTGAGTCTCGGTTACTTCAACTGAGAGGTGAGGATGATTCCCATTTCCTAAGGCAGTCAGAAGGATTTAATGAGATGGGTATGCAAAATGCCTAGCACAGTGCCTGGAACAAAGTAAACGCCCAATAACAAGTAGTCAGTGACACTGAATGTTAGAGGTAGAATTGAGTAGGGGAGACATGCCAGACATTGGTTCAAATACCAGGACTCACATCCTGGCTCAATTACTCACTATGGGATCTGGGGCAAATAAACTTCTTTGTACCTCAGTTTCTGCACCTATAAAATGAGAATCCTTACGTATGTCCACAACCCATTACCCACAATTTCCAAATCCCCAAAATTCAGAAAATCACAAAGTTTTTTCCTAACTTCATTGGTGACAAAACCTGACTTCCACTGTCAAGAGTCAACTCCCAATCAGTTTCTATCCTGCTTGGTAGAAACAGTCACATTGATTATGAAGTGCTGACCTAGACTTTGCTGGGGTATTTTATTACATCTAGTACATGAGTTGAACTGCCTTCTGAAAATTTGAAAACTTCTGAATGCCGAAAACCATCTGGCCTCAAAGAGTCTTAGACCAGGCAGGGTAGACCTGAATGTGGAACCCACTTCATGGGGTGGTGGGCTGATGGGATCAACTATGTAGAATAGTGCAGAGCACATGGAAAGGGCTCAGTAAGTGTGAGTAGGGCACAGGGCACAGACTTGGCACCAGACTGCAAGGGTCCAAATCCCATTCCACTTCCCTCCTGCATGACCTTGGGTGAGCTGCATAAACTTCCTCAGGTTACCCATGTGAAATGAGGACGATGGCCATGATATCAACTAAATCAGTGGATATATGCAAAGTACTTGGTAATTGCTTGGTACAAAATAAATACTAATAAGTGTTAGCTATTATTATAATTATTGCACTCTGACATGTATATTAAAATTACTATTTTATAAAGGACATGGCATTACAGAAAAATTCAGAAAACAATGCAGCTCAACCTGTGTTGGTATTCCAAGAATTTTACAGAGAATAGAAAGGTTACCCAGAGTATTAATCTAAGCTGAACTTTTGTGCCTTCTTTAATCAGATTAAAGTATTTTTTCATTAAAGTAGCTTTATTTTCACATAATGCTCTTGATGGATTTTTTCCCCTAAAAGTTCTAAGACAGAAGCAAAACCAAAATGGTTCTTTCTTGTTTTAACCAACACAAGCTATGTCAGAGGGACAGCTGAGGAAGGGAAGATTGGAGGAACCCCATAAGGATGATGTTCTAGGGATTGTTGGACTCAGCACTTGTTTCTAATCCCTTCCTCCCCTTGTGGGGTGGCCGTGGATGTGTGCCACTCAGATTCCCAAGAGAACTTGCTGCAGGGAGCATGGCTGGTACACAACTCCACATTCCCTCCAACTGCATCCACCACGCGTGTGTCAAGACCACTGATCTCCCAAGACAGATGTGAATGAACTTTCACTTTTGATGCATTAGGACTTCTTTCCAGGAGGACAGGGACAAGGAGATAAAAGCAACTCTGATGAATGCTTCTGGCCAAATCTCAGATTGCACTTTGCTATCAAGGAAAAATAAACTAAAGGCGTTGTGTGGGGGAAGAGTGGTCTTGACACACATGTGGTGGATGCAGTTGGAGGGAATGTAGAGTGCCAAGCCATTCCTGCCACCAACATGGGATTCTTTTGATAGGCAACTATTGCTGGGAATGCCCCATTGTCCTGGCCAAGACTTTCTTAGAACTGCAGTCTGAGTCCAACCCAATCCTTCCTCCCCTCTCTTCTCATACAGGTACCTGATCTGTGTTGGAGTCTGCAGACTCTCCCTGCCTAGTTGCGATTTCTCCCCCTTTATTACTGAGAGACAATTCCCCCAATAAATATCTTGCACATCTAAGCTCACCTAATTCCATCTTGGTGTTTGCTCCTTGAAGGACCCTAATTGCCACACGCAGAGTTTATTTCCCAGAATCCTTCTCCTTGAGGGTCCTGGATGTTATTGAGGTTCTGTCTCTGAGATGTTCTTGCAGACGATTTGGAAAGGGGAAGGAAGGAAGACATTAATCTCTGTGGTAAGGATAGCTGACAATTGGGCTCCAGCAGATACGGGATTTTGTAATAACCAGACTCTACTTTCCACTGTCTAATCACCAGTCTTATGGACTCGGGATGCTCTGACATTGGCAATAGCAGGGAACCTCAGATCACAACTGCTATGGCAGGATTTCAGAGCTAAGCAGCATCCCTTTAGCTCTTGCCCTTCCAGCTTTGCCAATAATTTCATAAGCACTTGTTTTTTTGAATTGGATTTCTTTCTTTTTAAAACACCGGAGGTGATTTTCATTTCTTGCACTGAATGCTGATTGATACAGCAAATGGATTTGCAGATTGCAAAGTTGACTTGTTTATCCTCAGGCAACATATTTAATAAAGCTGTAAAACTTGGAAGTGAGACTACATACTTACCAAGCCACTAATTCAACAGGATGGGACTATAAAGAACTAGAGGATTCATTTGTGTTGGCTGCCCCTCACAAGGTGTTTCAAGAAAAATTGAGCTCCAGCAAGGGTTTGCCAGAGAGCAAGCAAAGATAGAAGGGAAGAGGGAGTCCAGGGATTAAGGTTTTCACTGTGTCGGAAAAGGTGACTGATTCTGTACCTGGTTTCTTTGAACCAGTCCTTGTTAGAGTCCTTGTTTACATGCTCAAAGGAGTCTCAGTTTGAAAAATAAATTACATGGCCATCCTATTTATGTCCCAAATAGCTAGAGAGGAGACTATTGTTCAAAAGGTTTTTCAAAGACCTATTGAATTGAGACCTTTTAGTTAAACAATAAGTCAAACAAAAGTAGCCCTTGCTAACTGAAGATCAAATTGAAAATATTGCCTTTCAACCCAACTTATTGTCTTAAAAGCCTTCAGTGGGTGTAGTTATCAAACTGAGGAAGGGGGATGGGTATAACAAAACGGCAGGTTTAAGGTAATGTCTAGGAGAGAACTTGGGTATGGCTTCTGGCATGTGGAACCCACTAGAAGCAAATGGAGTTGTATTGCCAACAAAATTATAAAACTGGTTTGCAAACCCTGTAACTTCCAGGTCTTTAAGCAACTCCCAGATCCTCCAAATTCTCACAAATAGAATAAGTTGTAAAAGCTCTGTCACAGGGCTTCCCTGGTGGCGTAGTGATTGAGAGTCCGCCTGCCGATGCAGGGGACACGGGTTCGTGCCCCGGTCCGGGAAGATCCCACATGCCATGGAGCGGCTGGGCCCGTGAGCCATGGCTGCTGAGCCTGCGCGTCCGGAGCCTGTGCTCTGCGGCAGGGGGGGGGGCCACAACAGTGAGAGGCCCGCGTACTG
>NW_006781985.1:609253-631890 GCF_000442215.2 Lipotes vexillifer | reverse complement strand
GGCGCGCCGGGGGCCGTGGCTGTGGGGGGGGGGGGGGGGCCACAAAAGTGAAAGGCCCGCGTACTGCAAAAAAAAAAAAAAAAAAGCTCTGTCACAGCCAGGGAGATCTTACTCTACAGAAACTGCTCCAGATGTGACTGCAGAGAATAAGGTACCATCAGGAAGAAATTCTCAAAGTCAGGGTCAGGGAATGCAGAGGAAAGTGGATAGAAGTGTTTCTCCGACAGAACAGAGCCAGCTCAAAACCAAGTAGTTAATTCCCCTGCCACTTAACGCTCACAAAACCTTTCGAGGTTGGTGTTAAAATACCCCATTTCATAGATGAAGAAACTGAAATTCAGACAGTTGGAATGATTTCTCTGGAACCCCACATTTGACTGTGGAGATTTAAACCAGGTTGGCCTGACTCTTGAACCGATGTTCTTTCAACGGAGGTTAACCATGTCTCTATCCAGGGAGCTGCAGTTTTGGGATGCACTTACTAATGCTCCCTCTGTGTAGATGCCTGCTTGTCTGACCTGCCCTAAACATTCATGGAACTCATTGCTACATCCACAAGGAGAGGAGAAGTGCTCCCATTACTTGATTTATTTGCTTTATTTCTGACCAGAATAAAGTACTCACTACCTGCAGGACTGCCCTCTTTATTTCATACCAGATTTGTTCTAAATGACTTCAGCCCATTTCCCAAAAAAGCCGGACTTACAGGACAAAGATTTACCACCACACAAGTTATTCCAAAGAAACATTTTAGGCTCTGACCACATTTAATCTCTATGTCTGTAAGCTCCTGGGCAATTGGAAGGACAAAGGGACCACTTTCCACTGAGTTTGAAGACCCCATTTTTAGCTATCTGAAAAAAGGGACATTTTAATCTGCATTAACTGTAGGGGACATCTTTTAATGACCAAGAATATCAGTTACAAAGCCAACACATGTCTCCAAATACTAGATTAATAATTGGACAAATGTAGCACCCATGCACCTCCTCTTCTAAAAATTAAAATGAAACCGATGTCAAGAGAGATTTTATTTGTGTATCTCCTTGACTTTATAAGAGGGAATGAGGACTGTAGTTGACAACTTGAAAGGGGCAAACTAAGCCTTTCCAAGGTCCCAAACCCAATCTGCCCCACTTCACATGATGCCCACTTGCCAGTCTCTATCACTTTTGCAAATGATCTTTTTTTTTTAACTTAGAAAAGGATGTTTTGAAGGCAGCTGAGTTTTCAAAACAGGAAATGATAATATAGCCTCAGAGCAAGAAGATCATAAATTATGTCCAGTGATAGCCTGGCCACGATGTCCCCCTGAGTTCTTATGGAGAAGCCATTGGATAGCAGTAAATAATGAGTAGAACACACAGTGTTTTATTCCAGGGAGTTCATGATGCTCTACCCGTTCTTTACCCACAAAGCACTCATCAAACTAAGTGTGAGAAGGGCACATTAAGGTCAATTTTGCAGGGACAGAGAACAAGACATGAAGCAGTTATACCCCAGATGACACTTGTCATCAAGAAAAAAACACATTTGTGGGTACAGAGTCTAAATCTTCTGGGTGAAGTGCCCACTGTAAACACCAGCCCATCCTATCCCTGTGTGTTAAGCATTTTTGCTAAACTCCAATAATGATCAGAGTGACAAATCTAACAAAGATCTTACACAAACCTGATTGGATATTGCGCTTGCCAATATGCATACAAAATAACCCAGTTCACAAAAAGATAAAAAATTAATCTCACACCCGTTTTGGGGCAGTCCATAAAAATAAAATCAAATCTGTACTTTCTCTATTCACTGGCTTAGATTATTAGTAGGCCTGGATACATCTTGATTACTGCCACTGCTCGTCAGATCCTTAGCATAGACTGAAAACTGAGAAGATATGTTTTATCCATGTGAAATAGTTAATTTTTTTTTCTGGCATCTTAAAAGAGGCTCCCAAGAATAGTTGAGAATTTGGGGAAACAAAGAGATAAATCTGTCATTTTTTTTTTTAAGAATAGGAATACACTGAAGATATGAATTGCCAGAGGCCCAGAAGAGTTTATTTTGTCACTTCCCTGTGACTAAAGGTTCCTCCTCAAGGGCTATAGGTAACATTCAGAGCTATACTCTTTGAGCTGTCTTATAGATACTGAAACCCTCACCAGGTGGAAGGCGTTAACTACATGATGTATAGTTATGTAGCCATGACATAAGACGCCACAATTCTGAGAACTGGCCTCAAAGAAGTGGGAACAAACCGACCCTGGAACTAAAGACTAACTGTACTGAAAACAATCAAGATGACACTGATCAGACCACCACATAAGAAATTTCAAGATGACTTTCAGAGCTGACTCTACTGTTTCTGCATGTAGCCCCTTCCCTCTGTCTATAAAAGCTCTTGCCCCCCGCCATTGCCCCACCCCTGCATTGCCAGCCTCTGAAATAAGGAAAACTTTTTTTTTTTTTACTTTTTTAAAGTTTATTTTTTTAATTTAATTTCTGCTTCACCCCTGTCCTTCAACCGGGCCTGGTATCGCCAGAGTCCAAACGTTTTATGGTTAAATATCTCTAGAGACGAAACCTACCAACTCTTGCATTTTTAAACAAATTTTCTTTGGGACAATTTACTCCCAATTGGAGAAGAAAATTTAAATTCTTGAAATCAATGCTGAAAGGAGTAGAACGGGGGGGGGGGGGGGGGGTAGGACTTCTCCCTGGGGACTTTTGAAATTGTTGGTAAAAAGCTATGAAAAAAAAATCAGCAAAGCAAAATGAAACAAGTGGAATAAGCTGAAACGAATGAGAATTTTCTAAGTGAAAAATTTGACAAAGCTATTTAAAAGCACAAACTGATTTTAAGATTAGTCTTTAAGTTCTTGAATTTTGACCTACTTGTTTAACCAAAACAGCTGCTTCTATGAACTCCTGCTTGTTCTTCAGATAATACACAGCTCATTGTTCATCGCATTTAATGCTTCACTCCCTGGATATCCATTGATTCTCTTCAGAGTCCCTGGCAAAGTGTGAAATAGTCCATCTTTGACTTCCCTCACCTCTGCCCACTCATTCATTCATTCAACAAACATTTGTTGAGAGTCTTTCCTTTCCACCCACCTTGCCTCTTTATTGGATTCAGAGCGGCAGGCAGCCAGACCCCCACTTTCAGTAACAGTTTTGTGGCACCCAACGTGAGGCTGTGCTCTTGTGATATCTGGCTCCCAGTGTATTCCTGAGCAGAGCCACCAATCCTGGCACCGTGCTGGGATGGTTGCGAGGAGCCTGCTGCTCATGGCTCACTGGCCTCTAGTGGGGGATCTGGGGGGACATTCCTAGCAGCTGCCAAAACAATTTGTTTTGGGGATCCTCCCTGTTTCTCCCCTGCTCAGCACTGGCTTCCAACTTACATTTTTCCTTGGTGGAACAGAAACATGCATCTAGAAGAGCTGACAAGCTCCAAGACTGAGTAAGTCCACCATTGTGCACCTGGGCAAACTTCTCTTTTGAGCATGAAGTGTTATTGGGCATTTTGCCAATTGGTTCTGTTGTGTGTCTGGTGTTGAGGACCATTGGTAAGCACAAAGTGCTATTTGGTCATTTTGCCAATAGGTTCCAATGTCTCTCTGCCATTGAGGACTGTTTGTGAGCACTGAGTGTCATTTGGGCATTTTTTTCCAATTGGTTCTGACGTGTGTCTGACATTAAGGACTGTTTGTGAGCACAAAGTGCTATTTGGGCATTTTTGTCAATTGGTTCTGTTGTGAGTCTAACTTCGAGGACCATTTGTGTTGGGGAAGTGTTTGTTTGGGATTCTGTACTGGTCATCCTTTCCCAGGACTTGTTTTGCCTGCTGGTGTGTGAATGTATATTCCATTTGTGTGATTGGTATCTTTGCTGTCTTTTGTAAATTGGAAAATTCAGGTTCAATTCATTAGAAAAATTTTAGCTATGAAATTACGGCTCAAGAAAAAGAAAGATGTTTTTTTTTAACAATGTATGGCAACAGTATTCTTCAGACTCCAGAGAAAATTGGTTAAGATGAAACTTTTGAAACTCCAAAACTGGTTCTTTTTGCATAGGCAGTTAGAGAAAGCTAGCTTGATAAAATACTGTTTTCAGAATTCTGACCCCGAGAGAACAAAAAATATGCCTAAGAGAAAGCGTGAAGTTAACTCTTATCATGTTCTTGAACTACAAATACAGTCCACTTTGCCTGAGACTTCAGGTGTGTGCTAATTAGTAAAAGTTCAAAAGATCTTTGGGTTCACCAAACACTCATCTTGTACCACATTAAAGAGAAATCGTGCTATGAGAAAGTGTATTTATTTAGACGTTATGGAGTATATTCTTAAGTTTGCCAATCAGAAAATGTTGGTATAACAGTTCAATTACTTGTTTCTTGGTTTTGTGAAGGTCTTTTAAAGGTTAAAAATTGTAATATGTAATTAAAGATACTAAAATGATAAAGGAAACATTTCAGTGTGTAAAGCAAGTAGTCTATGTGTTGCTGGTGAGAGAAGGTATAAAGAACGGAGATAGTTTTGTTGAGGAAAAAAAGGAGAATAATTTGGTCCTAGAGCTGGTTGATAATATATGGGGAAAATAAGGGACAAATTAATCTGGATCCAGAAAGTGATAAAAGTTTGTGAAGAAGAAACTTTGAGAAAAGAATTTTGTACATAGCCAGGACTGATTAAGAATAGATTGAGTTTAATTAGATAAATGAATTTTGTTTTTAATATAAACTGGTACAAGACTGGAATTTGGTTTTCTCTCTCTGTTAAGAGAACAAATTTTTCCTAGGATACTGAACTGCTTTTGATAACACATTGTAAGTCTCTTCTCTAGCTAACTTTGAGTACTACAGAAGGCCCCTGAAGCATCTCAGAAGAAATATTAAAGGAACTAGGATTATTTGGTACATTAAATTACATGAAAAACATTGTCAAATAATAATGATAAACATTCTTAGGTTATACTGTATGGGTAAATGTCATTAATATAAATGTTCTAAAAGTTATTAAACAAATACAGGTCTTTTGATAACTTGCAGATCATACTGCTAAACTGAGTAAAACATTTAATGAATTCCAATGGAAAGTTATTATTTTGCTTTTGACCATATTTTTGATGCCAATATTTAGGAGGAAAAAAATTGTTTAGTGAAGTTGTCACAGAGTATAACTACTCATGATGTGTATCACTGCTGGCTTTAAGTTTACCGCTTGAAGCACATATGCAGTGTTTGTGTGACAATTTGATATAATTGATAAAATGTATAACCTATAAAATGTTTCCCCACCAGCATACCTCTGTACTTGTTTGTTATGTCTGATTAGTTTTTCCCCAATGTGGATAACTAGGAAAATATATAAACAAAAATGTAGGCCTAGCACTGAGGGACATGAACAGACCCAGATCAGGCAACTGAGCCACTCTGGCAAAGTTGGAAAAATATATTGATCATCAATGGTTTCTATGGAAAGATTTGCGATTAAAAGGGGAAAATAATGGAAGAAATTTTCACATGCTGAGATATGGGGAAGTCATTCTGGCTTTTAAAATACATGATTTTATTTGAACTTTAGGCTAACCAGAACAGACTGTTTATGGCCTATTAAACACACGTTGTACATCTGCTTTAACCATTAAGGAAGAAAAATACATTCAGAGAATAATACAAAGATACATTTTGATTATTATCCTCATTATAATATGTCTACTAATTTTCAAATGTTTGTCCAGGAACTGTGACAAAGTAATCAAAGAGAGAGGTGATGTTTTCATAATACAAAATATTGATGCTAAGCTTAGAACTCAAGATTATTTCCAAGCCTGTGTCCATTCCCCAAATTAAGCAGGACTGTGCCCCACTTCAGCAAAAAGTAGCTAGAGTGGTCGTTGCCCCATTCCCTCAAAGAGTTGGGGAAAATTGGAACAGAAATGGAACTAAAACCGAGTTCCTCTGCCAAGTATATGATTAACCTCTCTATCTAAAACTATTCTCTTTCTTGTTCTGTACCTGCCCCTCCTCAAGACTGAGGAGCATCAAAGAAAAGGTGGGATTGAAATGAAGCAGGACCCTATGGTCCTCACCCCACCCCCCTGCCCCATGTCCTCAGCCTGCCTAAACACTGCAGCACACATCTGCTTACACTAAGGCATTCCTCTCACTACAGCAATATGATTTATCACACCTAAAGTATTAGAAAGTGTCTAGTATCATCCATAATCCAATACCCAGTCCATATTCAAATGTCCCAGTTGTTTTAAAAAAGTTATAAAGCTTTATAAAAAAATCAGAAGCAAAATTTAAATTCACACATTAAATTTATTTATTTTTTTAATTTTTTTAAGAAAAGCCCCTCCGTCTCATTTTTTCATGACATCAAACTTTGAAAAGTCCAGGCCAGTTGATGTCTGGATTTGTCCAAGTCTGCTCTGAAAAGACTGAACACACTGTCTCTCAAGGGCAAAAATTCAAGTCTACCCAGCATTGCCTTCTGCCAAAACACATACCCTGCCCCTACACAGGGTCTTCCCATGGTCCCCTGTGTCTATGATAATATTTAATATTTGTGTATATCAACAGCACCCAGTAAGTTTCTTAATTTGTCTTTATATATTTACTAGGGGTATAAGTTCTAGCATAAGGCCTGACACAAAGTAGGCCCTCAGTGTATGTTTTCAAATAAACATACGAGCTAAATTTCACTTTTTAACCTTTTTTAAAATTTCAGAATACAAACATTCATAACAGTGCAGAAGTTTTAAGTGAAGAGATCTAAGATCTTATACAAATATACACCATGGAACTGCCACCTGATCCAGATAACAGCTTTTTCCAGCCTTGAAGAAGGCATCCTCACACCCCTCCCAGTTACCATCCCCAAAGGTATCCATTGTCTTGACTCCTGTCACCATAGGTTAATTTTACCTGCTCATAAACATATGAATGATATGGATTTTTTCTGTGTGTGGCTCTTTCACTCAAAATGGTGTCTGCAGATTTATCCGTTGTTGTTACATTGTTCTTCATAATTCAAAATTTGTTACATTGATTCAAAATTTAATACTTTTCACTGTAGTATTTCACTGTGAGAATAAATCTCAATTTATTCACTTATTTCTACTCTTTGGATTATTTCCATTTGGGAGCTTTATGAATAATGCTTCTAACAACATTTTTCTATCTACCTCTGTTGCATATATGCCTAGTAGTGGTATTTCTGGGTCATAGTGAATGGATATATCCTCCTCTAGTAGATCCTGCCAAACAGTTTTCAAGGTATTTGTTCTTCAGTTTACACTCCCAGACATAGTGAATGAGAGCTGATGTCTTCCATATCTTCTCCAACACTGGATGGTGCTAGCCTTTTTAATTTTAGTCATTCTGGAGAGTGTGTAATGGCATATCATTTGGCTTTAATTTGCACTTTTCTGTTGTCACCTTTCTATATTCTTATTGACCATGCATATATTCTCTTTTGTGAAATGCCTATCCAAGATTTTTGCCCTTGTTGAACATTAGGTTGATAGTATTTTCCTTAGTTGCTAATTTAGAAAAGTTCTATATATTCTGGATGCAAATATTTTCTTCTTCTGTGATTTGCCTATGCACTGTCTCAGTGGTGTCTTAAGGGCATTTTAAGTCCTATTTAAGAAAACTTTGCCTAACCCAGGATCATGAAGATATTTTCCTGTTTTATTCTGGAAGCTTTATTGCTTTACCTTAACACATTTAGATCTATGATCCACTTGAAATTGATTTTTTCCATATAGATATCCAGTTATTATAGCACCATTTATTGAAAAGACATTCTGAACCACAGTGGCAATTCTGTCATAAATCAGGAGACCACATATATGGTAGGCCTATTCCTGGGCTGTCTCTTCTGTTCTTTTTGTATGTTTATCTATTGTTATATTAACACCACTCTGTCTTGATTACTGTAGCATTATAGTTAAGTCTTGAAATGTGGTACTAAAAGTCCTTCAATTTTACTCTTTTAAAGCTCTTTTTGCACTATATTTGGTCCTTTGCATATTCATATGAATTTTATAATTAGCTTGTTAATTTCTATTTATGTGAATATTAACTGAGTATGTGAATATTAACTGAGTGGTCCTGAATCAGAGGGGATGTGTGACAGAGAATAAAATGGAATGGCAATAGACAGTGGTTCTTAACTGCTTGCAATTAATATATCTTACTTCTGCCAATTGTCCAAAAACATATAAGCACTTGAACACATTGCTAGGCCTGTTCGCAGGGCCTTGTAAGGGGTCCATGTAAGTGAGGAACTGGTGTTAAAGCTTCTTTAGCTTCTTGGCAAATACACCCTTGCCAGGACACACCATCTTTACTTGTATCCAGGTGTCTCTTCCCTTGTGTGCGGCTAAGAAGTTCTAAATTAGCTAGAATTTTATCTGTTGCCTTTATTACTTTGTATTTATTTTCCAAAAATGTCCTCCCATATTCAGCAAAGTACTTTACATAGGCCCATGTGTTAGACTTGTGGAGACGGAGAGGACAGAGTAAGAAAGGGCTTGGGGGACCTTTCCTCCAGGTCCCCAGGGAAGAAGGAGTTCCAGCCCATCAGGAGAACTACACCAAGAAATTGCCAGTAGTGGATGACTTTGGAAGAGCTGTCCATCCAGGAGGGTCCCAGAGAGAGCTCAGTTGGGTCACTCATACCTCTCTGCAAGGCAGGGGTCCCAGGATGAGGTGGATTTGAGAGACAATAAATGTACCTTCAAGAAAAGTTCCTTTTTCAACGCATCCCCACACAATTGCCCTGCATTTGCCATTTGGCCCCCACGGTGTAGCCAAGACAAAAAAACTCAGATTCTGAGGCCATTTAACAAGGGGGAAAAATGGAGCTACAGTTGCTGGTCTGTAAAAATTCTATAATTTCTTTGCTTAGGTCACTTTTTGGTTAAAATATAAATTGAAGACTGGCCCCCCCCAAAATGGCCCCCAGCCAGTGACACTTTGGCCAGCTTAATCTTGAATACAATGGCTTCTATTGCTAACCAGCATGGAGGGTGGAGGATACCCACTCTTGACTGGACCTCAGTCTGCCCAGCAGACTGAGGCTCCTGTCCCTGTGACACCAACTGGTGTCAAGTGGACATGGGAACTGGGGACTTAGGACAACCCAGACACAAGGGTCTAACAGAACACTTGGTCCCTGTGCTTGATCTTTGGCTGTGGAATTTACCAATGTTGCATTGGACTGAGACCAGGTCCTTTCCCTGGTTACAAAGGCCCATTCTCACTAGGGCAAAAGGCAGCATGCATGTGCCTTCCTGGAATTCTAGAAAGCAAATGCCGTGCTGATGTATGTGTGTGGCAGGGGGCTGTGCATATATGGCAAACATTTGACAAATGCTTATGGGCCTCATACTGGGTCATACTTACTTAGATATTCTGGCTGATTCCAAAGTTCATAGCTATTCTACTCCACAGCTGGCTGTCTCATTAAAAGAGAGAAAATAGACTCAGAAAATAATAGCCTTCTAGCACCACTGAGCTATGCAGACTATGTGATGAGTTGAAATAAAATATACCATCATAAGAATAGCTAATAGTTATTGAATGCTTACTGACACTGTGGATGATGGAATATTAGAGCTAGAAAAGACCTTACAGTGAATCATGGCTTCAACTAATATTTATTGAGTACTTAATATATATCGTTCATTGTTCCATGCATAGAAGATACAGAAATGAATGAGAGAGGCAGATTATTTACCTCCATGGAATTTACATCCTAGTAGAGGAGACAAATGATTAACAAGTAAATAAATAAGAAATTCTGATAATTATAAATGCTGCAATGGAAATAAACTAGGTGTACAATGAAAGTCACTGAGAGGTGTGGGAGAGTTTATTTAGATAGGGTGTTCAGGGGAAGCCTGCACGCTGAATGTTCTCCATTCTCCCCTTCAGATCCCCTGTCCACCCTTTCCCACAAGCTCTGAATCCCTGGAGGCTGATCCAGCAAGTCCAATGATATCCAAAGTGTCTGGGGAGGGACAGGGATGCATCATGAAAGCCCTGGTGAACCCCAACAGAAGAATCACTGTGGAAGTCTATAGGGTTTGGAGTGGGGCCACCCAAATGGCACCATTCTTTTGGAGGACCAGCGAGTCAACTGGTAGCGGAATGTGAGGATCTTCATTTTCCACATAGTACCCTCCCAGAGGGTATCCATACTGGAGGAAGCTATAGACAATCATATAGACGAGATTAACCTGCAAATGTCAGCCAGTCTCTTTTCTGATCCATGCTAGTGTTTGCTCAGAGGGCCTATGAACAAAGTGGCCCTGACAGCAGAGATGCAGAAAACACCTTAGCTCAAAAGCCTGGACTTTTAGCTAGTGCCTTCCTGAGGGCCCAGCTTCTCAATAAGAGTGGCCAACATTGAGTCCCTGATGTGGGACCATTCTCCTGGGGGACCTGCCAGTCACTTGGCAGTAGATTGATTACACTGTAGTCCTTACATCATGGAAAGAGTAACATTTTTTTCACAGTAAAAGATACATATTTCAGAAATGGATTTACCTTCACTTCCTACAATGCTTCTGCCAGGGATTCATTCTTTCCCTCTTCTTGGTATCCCTCACATCACCCCTGCCAGCAAAGGAAGTGAGGCAACGAGAACTGATAGTCAAGAGATTGTATTTGATCCTTTGCCTGGATTAGTCCACATCACAGCCCCATCATGTAAGCACTATTATCGTCCACATTTTGTGACTATGCAAACTGAGACTTAGGGAGTTTAAGAAACTTGCCCTAACTGGTCAGCTAGCTTACAACATGACTAGGGTTAAATCAGGCTTTCGGGACAAAAAGTCTGTGTTAAAAAATAAAATCACGGGCTTCCCTGGTGGCACGGTGGTTGGGGGGTCCGCCTGCCGATGCAGGGGGTGCGGGTTCATGCCCCGGTCCGGGAAGATCCCACGTGTCGCGGAGCGGTTGGGCCCGTGAGCCATGGCCGCTGAGCCTGCGTGAGCGGAGCCTGTGCTCCGCAACGGGAGGGGCCACGGCAGTGAGAGGCCCGCGTACCGCAGAAGGAAGAAAAGAAAAAAATAAAATAAAAATAAAATAAATAATAAAATAAATAAAATAAAATCACTGTACGTTGGAGAAATGACTGATTCCAGGGTTGGAGTAGGGAAAATACAAGATGAGTGAGAAACATCTTATAGTATCACAAAGAAAGGAAGTGCTCCTCCCCCCCTCCAAAAAAGCAAAAAGAGGAAGGAAGGAAGGGAGGGAGGGAGAAAGGAAAGAAGACAGGTGGGGTTTGTCAGAAGGATACAGGAGCCAATCTAAAATCACTCAATGGTCAAATCTGGAACAATTTGAGAAACAAAATAAATAACAATAATATCAGATTGTAACCCAAAGAATAAAACAAATATCCCTGAATCTATACTGATATAAGTAATTGACTGAATAAATAGGTACATGGAGGAAAACGGATAAATCTTTCTTACAGAAGGATTCCAAAAAAAAATATGTAAATTCTCCCTCCCCCAAGAGATGGAACTTAATTCCTCTCCCCTTGAGTTCAGGCTGGACTTAAAACTAGCTTATAGAAAGAGGAAAAGAGTAACTTGACAGTGGAGAAATCTGGCAGATACTCTCTTAACCAAGTCATATTGATATCATGTGTTCCCTGATATAGTACCATGAGAAGGGCACTCACTGTGGTATTCTTTCCGAAAACTCTTAACCTTAGTCTGATCATAAGAAAAGATGATACAAATCCAAATTGAGGGACATTCTACAAAATATCTGACTGGCACTCTTCAAAACTGCCAAGGTTGGGGCTTCCCTGGTGGCGCAGTGGTTGAGAGTCCGCCTGCCGATGCAGGGGACACGGGTTCGTGCCCCGGTCCGGGAAGATCCCACATGCTGCAGAGCGGCTGGGCCCGTAAGCCTTGGGCGCTGAGCCTGCGCGTCCAGAGCCTGTGCTCCGCAACGGGAGAGGCCACTACAGTGAGAGGCCCGCGTACCGGAAACAAAACAAAACAAAACTGCCAAGGTCATGGGAAATAAGGAAGGACTCGGAAATTGTTGCAGATTCGAGGAGACTAAGGAGACATAACAATTAAATGAAATGTGGTGTCCTTGATTGGATCCAGGAACATAAATAGGGCACTAGTTCAAAAAACAACTGGCAAAATAAAACCTGTAGTTTAAAGTATTGTACCAATGTGAATTTCTTAGTTTTGGCAAATACATAGCTATACATAACGTTAACATTAGGAAAAGTTGGGGGTAAAAGGTATGTGGACATTCTCTGCAACTGTTTGCTTTTTTAATAAATCTAAAATTATTGCAAAGAAAAATTTTTTAAAAAATTTAAGAAAACAGATCACTGTACTAGATCACCTCTGAGTCATGGTATTCGATAGAACCTTCCCTGGGTACTTTCCACTTGGGGACATTTAGTCATAGGCCAAAGAAAATTTTCCTCTCTATCCAATTAATAGAGAAAATAAACAAAATATAAAAGGAGAAACATAGGAGTTGATTAATTCCCCAGCTTCTAAAGAGTACTCCAAAGAGACTGCATTATTAACAACTGTGCACGATTTAATAAATGCAGTGACTCTACCAGCAGCTACTGGCTCAGTTGTTGAATTTTCTTGAAGTATTCATAAAAACCACAGGCCCTGCATCTTTTGCTACAATCTCCAACTTCACCAACAAAATTGTGCACCAGCCTTGATGAATAGCCACTGGGATAAATCATTTGAGACAATCAGAAGCTTCTTTGTGCATCTGCTTGAAAAACTGGCCTCTTTGATGAATATATTTAATGTATTTCTCAAGTCTATCTCCACTGCAACATCATGCTGTTGAATCAATATAGACAGTAAATGGACTCCACAAACAAAGGAAATGAAATGTAATTACCGAGAAGCAAAATCAAGGGCCTGCCTTCTCCACAGCAGCTGGATTTCCTCTGCATGTGTCACAATTGCAGTAGGACCCATGTCTCTTCAGTGCAGTTGGCATTCAATTACCACACATTTACTGAACATCTAGCTCTGAAATTCATAAAAATAACCACCACTGTGTGTCAAGACTTACGATCATTATTTTACTACCAACCCTGCAAAATAGGCATTATTATCCTCGCTGCTGGAGATGAGGAGGTTAAGAGTCCGAAGCATTAAGCCATATTGTTACTTGGGCATCAAATCTGGATTTCCCTGGCTTTAAACCTCAAGAATTTCCCCAGACACAGCATAGAGCGTGTCTTTGCTAACATGGATCACACAGCACAAACCCTACACTCCTGGCAAACTAAATTAGAAAAAGTCATTTTTTGAATGTCATTTGAGCTTTTCTTTGAAAGTCGTTATTTAGATCAATCCCTTTTCAAAAAATGTGAAAGATCAGTTAAACAGCATTTGGTTATTAGTTGACTCAAATTGTCTCTCTTTTTTCCTTCAAAAGGTATGTGGTAAGTTCCATGTAAACATTGAGAGAAAGTGAGAGTGCTCAACCACAGACACACCTGTTCAAGGTATAATCCAGGGAAATATCTTTTTAACTTTTTTCTCCCCTCAACTCACAAGAAACTGTTTTTTCTTTTCAAAAACAGGAAAAAAATGTATGTAGGTAATATGAGAAAACAGTCTCTTGAGCAGAAGCACAAACAGCAGGTTCAGTGCAAACCTTTACAGTAGCTTCTCCAGAAACATTAAACACAGTTACAGAGTTATAGGGAGAGGCTTGGTAAACAGAAGGCAGCACGGCAGAAAGCATCAGAGTCACAAGCCTATAAAGCACTCCAGAAATGAGAGCAAAACTCAGACAGGCAAGGGGCAACAGGATGACCAAAACTCAGCTCTATTTTATAAATGTATATAAATATTTTGGATTTATATATGCCCTTTACATTCTGGATTTGTATATTTTTATCTTTTTCTATATATACATAAATATATATAACATGATTATATGGAGAGGTGGAAAATATGAAAGTATATTTATTTACAAATGTAAAAATTATATATATAATATATGAACCCCAAATAAGGCATATTGTTTTATTTTTCTTTTTTAAATTTATTTTTATTTATTTATTTTTTAATTCTATAGTGCTTTACAATTTTCAAAAGTTTCACACACATGATTTCATATAATCCCATAATAACCCTTTTTTTCCCCTACCCCTATATTTCCCCTCCCACCTTCCCTCTCCCCACTGGTAACCACTAGTTTGTTCTCTATATCTGTGAGTCGGCTTCTCTTTTTTGTTTTATTCGCTAGTTTGTTGTATTTTTTAGATTCTACATATAAGTGAGATCATACAGTATTTGTCTTTCTCTGTCTGACTTATTTCACTTAGCATAATGCCCTCCAAGTCCATCTATGTTGCTGCAAATGGCAAAATTTCATTCTTTTTTATGGCTGAGTAGTATTTGTGTGTGTGTGTGTGTGTGTGTGTATGTGTACACACACACAACATCTTCTTTATCCATTCATCTGTTGATGGACACTTAGGTAGGCATATGAATTTACATAATAATTTTTATTTTAAAATGAAACAATAGTCTCACTTTTCTTTTTTGACTGGAAGTTTAGGACTAGTTAATCAGATGTGGAGGCATCCCCTGACTGGGTAAGAAAAACGCTTCAGAACAATAGTGTATAATTGGGAGGTTTCCAACTCCTTTGAGAATGTGACTAAAGCTATAGAATTTCTCCCATGAAAATGGATATACAGTCATTCATGTGTGTTTTCTTTCTGGGACATCCATGAATGCCTGGCAACCATCCTTATGGAGAGCTCAGGAGGCCCCCAAACCTTCTGCCATGTTCATCTCTAAAAACAGAAAGAGATTGACAAGCCATGAGGATTTCTAAAAATCAGTTTACAAATCCTTTGTTAAAGGAGTTTTGAGTTTTATCTAATTGCACACATGGGGTTGTTTTCTGTGCCTTCTAATTTCTAGGTAGTGCTCCAGAAGTACATGCCCCCAAATAATGCAAGTCAGACAGATAATAAAAGACCAGAGCAGGAGACCAAGCACTCTTAAGCTTCAGTGCATTAGCAAGAGGCCTTCAAAGCTTAGAATCTGATAAACTGCAGTCAAACCTGGAAGGCCAAAGAGTCTGGTCCTCTAAAGCGTGTCCAGGGGAGCCAGAATGTTGCCCTGGCTGTCTCTAGTTTGTGTGTGGGGCAGAATGGAAATGGGTTGAATATGGTGTTGGAGCAGAGATAACAAAATCCATATGCAGAGCACATGGGCTGATCCCGAATAATGGAATGGAGTACTTCATATGCACATTTCACTTTCATTAATTCAATTGCACACACAAGGAAATTAAAAAGAAAAGCATAAGTAAGAACAAGATAAAGTGTGAATAGTTTAAATAATGTAGACTATGAGGCCATTCCATTCAATGAACGCACGCAAGGCAGTGGATGCAAAGCTGTTTGCAAAACCTAGGAGAAGAGGAAGAACATGTGAAGAATTTTAAGGATTTCTTGGCCACTGACAAGGAAGCAAAGCCCATTGTTCAGTTGGAAAAAATGAGTGACTGTTCAAGGAAGTCCAAGAGGAATTAGGACCCGGGCCACAAAGAAACATTAGCCAGTAAAGAAAGAGACAAACCTGTGAAATCAACTGCAAAAGATAGGAAAGCCTAGATAACATCTTCTTTAAGAATTGGGAGTGGACGGCGGGAATCTCTCTCTCTTTCTCTCTCTCCCTCTCATAGAAATGAGCTGTACAGCATTGCATTCATTCTTGGCAGAAAAGCAAAAACAAAAATATTTCTTAGCAAACAAATATAGCCAGAGCTCAAGAGTCACTAGCTACTGTATTCCTGCCTCACTCTGGTACATTGCTGGATTGCACATTTATTGGATGCTCCTAGGTTTTGTCACTAAGAGATATTTAAAGCACAGACTAAAGTGGATTTTACATCACACCTGACCTTAGCAAGAAAAATCAAACAGGGAAGGCACTAGACTCAGCCCCACAGGTGTCTTATGAGTGTATGAAAAGCACTTGGTCCAGACTAGAGACTGTCCATCACCATTGCTTATTGAGCCACTGTGAGGAAAGACTGTGTTCTTGCCCATGGTGGGGAAATTTAAGTATGAACTAACATTTCAGCTCTTAACCCTAGCTAGACAAAGAGTTTTCCAAGGGGTTCTACATTTGTCATCAACCTCAGTAGTCACTTCATTGACTTCAAAAGTGAAAGAAAATTATTGTATCAAATATCAGATGTAAATCAGAGGCAGAAGATGATGATGAGGGATTAAGAAAAGCATCCCCCCCCTTATCATTGGGACCTACCTTAGAACTGGCAGAAACAAATCATACTTGCAGATACATTTGTCTATAAAATTCTGTTATCATACCTGCAAAAATTGCTGGAAAAAGTTATCACTGTCATTCATATAGTTCTTTACATTTTATAATATACTTTAACACATATTATTTCATTCCATAATTTTGATGCAGAGTGCCACCATGAGGAGACTGAGGCTCAGGATGTTTCATGACTTGTCAAGGTTCAGGACTGGAATGGAGGTGGCTGTTTGGTCACAATGGTGAGGAACCAAATTTCACATCCTATACTGAGCTACAAAAGAAAAGGAACAAGTGTTTTGTTGTCTACTTTCTTGGGGTAGCAACTTGCAAGGATCTGACAGAATGACTAGGCTATCCAGGCATTGGTTCCTTGAATTCCATCACTAATCCAGGTTGAATGGATGCCCAATTTTACTGGCTTCCCTGGAAATAATACTGGCTTGCTCTTTCCTACATGTCCCAGTTCAGTGCTATTGTTTTGTTGTTTTTAATTCCCTCCCCTCCTTTTATTTGCTATAAAGCCCTGCCAGTTCTAACATTCTAAACTATATGTCAATACAAATGCAGGAGGCATTTGTCATGTATATAACATGTTGTGTTACTACATCCACCTCTGGAAGATACGGCAAATGTGTGTTAGTCTCTAGTTTGTGAAACCTTGTTTGTGAAATTTTCTCATTACAGAAAACCAAATATGGCAGAAGATGACTTATTTTGTCTGTAATTTAGGCAACCTTCCCTTTATTCTTGTATAATTATAATAATGTCTCTAGAACTCAATATTATATTCAAACCCTCAACTCCCTTATGCAGATGACAGGTTTTGAAAATAGAAGAGAAGGAACAACTTTGATTTTAAACAGGAAAACAAGTGCTGATCTCATATAAAATACTTATAACTTCATGGACATCTCAAGATGTTGCATGCACAAATGCTTCTCAAAATGGGCTCCTGCCTCCCTTCCAAATCGAACCTGAATCCAGTCTGCTCTCCTATACCCAGAAAAAGGACAAATTTCTACCTATGAATTGTGCTGTCAGGATAAAATTTTTAAAGTATTCCTTTAGGCACACATTTAAATGACATTTTCAAATCATTTGTAACATCATGAGAAGCAAATAAAAAAGACACTAAACAAGATATATGTTCTATAATCTCATTGACATAAAAATATGTAATATAAAATATATTTTAAACGGTTGGAAAGAAGTACATAAAATGTTCATAATAATGATCTCTGGTTTATACAATGATGATTGACTTGTGTTCTTTTTTTTTTTTAAATCTCCTAAGTTTCTACCATAGTCATGTATGGGTTGTTTTCAAAAATATTATTTTTTCTTAAAGCAGCCCTTCCCATATTATAGCAATAATGTGTCAATTTGCACTCCTGCAACTAACTACTTCCATACTGAGCTCAGTCTACCTGCAGGACTTACTCTGTGTGCTATGCCCCAGCTCTCTTCCTTTCCCACTCTTTACGCTCTATCTGGGAATGTTTGTCTGTTCCTATTGCTACAATTATAATCTGTACATTAATAATTCCCAAACATATATTCTATATCCCAGAACTCTCAAGCTATGCATCCTGTTGCCCATTTAGTATGCCCACCATGATCAGTCAACGGCAGCCCAAACTCAGTATGATCAAGTCAGAATTAGGTCCCCTGTTCCAGAGAAAAAAAAATATTAAGTAAAATGATGACTTGTGGTTACAGAATTACTACTCTGATGGGGATCAAGGAGTATGATGCTGGTACAAAAGAGGAAGTAATCAGAGAGCAAGAGTCCATCAAGGAGGCTTTAAGATGGCACTGAGACTGGGGGCAATTTTCTTTCTCATTAAATAATCATAAGGGTTACCAAAAAGAATTACCTCATTGATGAGGTGATTTCACCAAGAAGTGCAAAAGCCCTGTCATTAGGGAACAAGTAAATATTTCAGTAAATTAATAATGAAGCAATCATGAGGATGCACAGAAGCCCTCCCTCCAAAAGAAGAGTTTCTCCTACTCACTCTCTATTGGTTGCCCTTTTCACTATCAACAAGTGCTTGAAAACACTCTTGAACATTTTGAGATTAAGATTTGGTTAGATTTTTTAGCCTTGAAATGTATTCTTTAAATTTTGTGTTTGCAATATATTTTTCTCTGTTAATTAAACCCCCTTAAGAGTATCTTTAAGGTGATAAAACATGAGAAGAGTGAATATCTTAGTCATGCAGACCTGCTGGAAGCTGGTTCTGAAATGAGGATTCTTCCAAGAATAGCACTTCTATCATTTTCCTTATTTTTACCAAATCAAGTAAGGTTCAAATGCCATTCTGCATCCTTGGATAAGTTACTTAAGTTCTCTGAGCCTCTGTTTCCTCCTTTGTAAATTAAGGATAATAATGGTGTTTACCTCCAAAGACAGCTATGAGGATTAAGTATTACACATGCAGTATTTTTCACTGGGCTCAGCACACACTAATACATAATAAATAGTGGCAGTGGCAGCAGTGATACCAATGGTGGCTGTAGTGGTGGTGATGGCAGAGATGGTGGTGGTGGTAATAGTGACAGTGGTGGTAGTGGAGACGAAACCTTAGTGGTGGTGCGGGGGTGATAGTGGTAGTGGAGGTGGTAGCAGCAGTGGCAGCCATGGTGGTGGCAATAATCATGGTGATAGCAATAATCATGGCGTTGGTGGTGGTGGTGGAGGTGGAGGTAGAGGTGACGAAAGTGGAAGTGGTGATGGTGGAGGTAGAGTTGGAGACAGCAGGGGTGGTGGCTGCACTGTGTTTAATTCCTAAAGCCAGGGTGGTTCCCTCAGAAGGATTACAACCCTGACTAGATGGTCATCAGAGTTGGTCTGATGGTCTAGATGGTCTTTTCAAATGCATTCATGAGAGATGTGGAAAACCATTTCTTTGCGTTGGACTTCGCTAGCTTCCTAGCTATGCTCATGTCTCAGCTCATGACACTTCCTGTGGGTGTAGAAAGCCCAGAAGGAAATTCAAATAACTGGAAATTAAAATAACTGAATGAACTTAACTTGATAGAGAGTTAGAAGATCAATTTAACTTTTTCCCTTCTGTCCCTTCAAACCCAACTTTTTCTCCCATTCCTGGATAAAATCTTAGACAGGACTTTCTGTATTTTTCATTGTTTTTTAGATACTGAACAAATAAGCCCTCAGTTTTGGCATCAAAATGTTAAGTCCAATCTAATAATTATCCATTTCCAGGGGAGTAAAATACAATAATCAAAACATTGTGAATTTCTCACCCAGCACAAGCTTGCTTCAGGTTGGATGCCTGGTCTCTGCTATTCCTGGGATGCTGTTTCTGAATATCCCAGGCAAGGCCAAGAGGGTGAGTGGTTTAGGGGAAGAGGAAATTGTCTTACATGCTGATGGGTTGTCATTTGGGCTGGTCCCTCTGATGGAGGGCAGAAGGTACCCATTTGCTGGGTTTTGCCCTCGTCGACACTTTTGCAAGGTCCTCATCCTATACACACACACACACACACACACACACACACACACACACACACACACATACACACACACATGCACACATGCACACACACATGCACACATACCACCCCCACCACACCTCTGAGAGCAGCTACCTCAGCACAGGCAAGACCTCACTTCTCAGGCTCTGGACTTCATATGGCCCAGCTCTCTCTTGGGGATCACATTGTCCCCCCAGGCTGTCTTCTTTGGTCCATTTCACCATGTCCACATCTGGTCCCTGGAGAACACTCACCTTTGCTCTCTATGATCAGATGGGTGCAATGCCAGCCACAGCCACTCCTCTTTGGATTCTCTTGATGATGATGATACATGTTTCCATGTGCCCCAGATGCCAGTAGGCACATGCTGGACTCTCTGGATGGTTCCATCAAAACCCTCTCGCTTGACTTAAAGTACGGCAGAAGGCCCTCCCACCCTCCCAGGGACAGAGGGAGGAGCCCAGAGCCCTAACAACCCTGTCAAAGAAACCCTCCTTCTACCGCTCACTCCCCCCTCCCTTAAGCTTGGACTTGGATGAACTGGCTACTGCTTGCAGAATTGGTTTTCCAGTCCCTCAGCGTGCCCTGCTGAAGATGTAAGGGTACTTGGCACCTATTGTGCTGTTCCATGGCTTCAGTGACCTGTTGGAAGCCCCAGACAGACAGAGTGACATTTTAACATTCTCTTACAATAGGGTTGAAGTGCTGGCAAATAAGAAATGAACAACAACAACAAAAAAAAAATTATGAACATTCTTGGTCTAGGAAAACAAACACAAAAAGAAGACAATAATAATGAGAAAATACCCTGAATTTGTTGAGTAAAGCTTTTATACATATTGTTATATGATTTTCAAGGACTAGGAAATGGGTATGGGGATCACAATAATAACCTAACATTTAGGTAATGTGGCAGAGTTACAAAGAGCCTTCTTACAAATTGTCTTATTTGATTCTCATGAGAAGCCTGTGAGATTGGTGCTGTGCATTTCATTTTACAGAAGAAGAACCAGGGTCAGGAGTGGCAAAGGAGGTTAATCTCACAAGGTAACCCACATCAGTTGAGGCCCGCTGTCTAGAGCAGTTCTATTCAAGGTATAGTCCAAGTGTAGAAATAGAAAATAAGCATTGAGGAACTCTCGTAGCAATTTCATGTTGCCATAACATGCAAGCATGTGATCAGTAGACTTGTTCCATTGAGCAGGGTATGGACCACTACAGGTGTTATCAAACTCACAAGGTGTCTCGTGAAGCATGAGCTGTATACCAGTCATGTGCAATAGGAACTGCATTCTGGTCTGCAATCGTATAGAAATTAAAAGAGAGAAAAAATCTTGTCCTTCACCATAAGTAATTTTAAAAAGCGTGCTCTGCACAGAGCAGTGCATTCAGAAGGATCAAAAGAAATGCTGTGGTTGATTAATGATGTCTGTCATGAGGCGGGTAGGAGGCAGTGAATTGCAGGCTATACTATGCCCTCTCTGCTATGTTGTGAGGTCCTGTTAGTGGAACCCACTTAGACCTTGAAAAGAGACACATATGGGGAAAGAAATGTAGGTATTACACTGATAAACCTATGTCAACTGAAAAAAATGCACAACTTAAAGTTGAGAATTATGTTTTATTTGGTGAAGTTTCTGAGGACTCAAGCCCAGGAGGCATTCTCTCGGATAGTTCTGAGGGACTGCTCCAAAAATGTAAGGGAGGATCCAGGATATATAGGACTTTTGCAACAAAATCCAGGTAGTCAGAACATCAAAAGATTGCTGTTAATCAAAGGAAAAGAGACATCTCAAGTTAATGAACTTAGCGCTTTTCTATGTATGGAAAGTTGCAAGAGTCTGGGCTCCTTGAAATCATTCATTTGATATGCACCTTACCTCTCTAGGACCAGTATACTGTTTTTCACCATCCTGAATCCCATCACGGTGCATGGCACAGGAAGGCTGCAGTGGCTGAGAGCTTGATGACCATAACATCCTTTGTTTACTGATATGGCAGGTCACATTTTTTGTTCACACCTGATTACAAAAACACCTTCTGTCTGCAAAATGCTTTACAAATTTCAAAGATATTTAACATGTCCTACCTTATTTGATACTTGGGACAATCCTGTTAAGACAAAGAAAGGAGCGTTAGTTCCATGTTACAGAGAGGAAACAGAACATTTAAGGCCCTACCCATAGGCAAAGGGCTAGACAGTGGCAGTGTTGGAACTGTGAGGTCTCCAGTTTTCAGTCCAAATATTGTCATCACCACCCCAGGTTGCCACCTGTCCTTGGCTGATGGTGAAAAAAAGGGATGTATAGAAAAGTTTCAAGTAAAATTAAAATGTCATATGAGGTCAGTTTTGTTATAGAAAAGTTTAGATAATTTCATGGATGACATTCCTAGATAGTTTTTAGATTGATATCACAGAAAAGCAATTGCCACTTTCAGACGAATCTCTGGGATGGAGAGGAATATGGATCCAAACCTGAGGTGACAATTTCTCCCTTCACTTGATGTCTTAGGTCAAGTGATGGATCACTTGAGTGTTATTATAAATCGGTTAGTAAAACTTTCCTTACATGCTACACGCATCTATTGAGCACTTACTGTTTTGTCAGAGACTAGACTAGGCCTGAGAGACACAGACAAAAACAGGAGCAAAACATGCATGGAGAAATATTTGCAGTGAACTGTCCTGTATGCAATAATAATAGATATGTAAGAGGTCCAGAGTTGCTTCGGAGGAGGGAGAGATTGACTCTGCGGGTAGAAAGGGTGAAGAAAGCAGGAAT
>NW_006781985.1:569328-609243 GCF_000442215.2 Lipotes vexillifer | reverse complement strand
AGGAATGGAAAAGGGATTCACCAAGGAGATGACCCTGCTTATGGTGTGTTTTGTAGGGTGAATAACAGACAAAGCAAGCAAGGGCATTCAGACAAAAGGAATAGTATATGCAAAGGCACAGAAGATGTTGAATCACATGATGGGTTTGGGGAAATACAGAGTATGCTACCCATCATGTGTGTGTGTGTGTGTGTGTGTGTGTGTGTGTGTGTGTAATTGTGGTAAAATATATATCATACAACTTACCACTTTAAGTGTATAGTTCAATGGCATTAAATATATTCACACTGTTTTACAACCCTCTGAAGATAGATGGTTGTGTACATCCACTTTTTTCAAAGGTAAGTAATATGGGAAACAAATCAGGATTTGACCTACACCATGCAGTTTTTAAAAGAAACTCATCTACTGTTCACATGAGAGGCACACGTTTCTCCTTATTGAAACTAGCCATGCGCTTAACCTGGCTGAGGCTTAGTATCTTCTTTGATGATATAAGGATACTAACAGAACCTGCCTCATTGGGCTGTTGTGAAAATTAACCATGTAGAGTGATTAGAACAGTCTTACAACATAGTAAATGCTTCATGTTTTATTGTGGATGGTGATGATGATGCTAGAGGTGGTGGTGATGATGATGGTAATGATGCTAGTGGTGGTGGTAGTGAGAATGGTGAGGATGGTGATGGTGATGATGCTAATGGTGGTGGTAGTGAGGATGGTGATGAAGAGGATGGTGATGATTTCCACTTTATCTCTTATCTCCCACTGCCACATCTTGGCTTCCAGGACCAAATATGGAATGAATGTGGGGTAATTTGATTATGATTTAGTGGTATGGAGTATTGCTTAGCCCACAGAAGTTTTACTAAAGACTGTTATGCTTAGTATCTTGTGGGCAAGTGTTGATGAACTGTTGGCTAGAGCTCATTGGCACACTGATCTAAGTCTCTTCTTCCAGAAACATCACAGACTGCTAACCACTTTCTGTAAATACAGTTGGTCCTCTTTATTCACAGATTCCATATTTGTGAATGCACCTACTGCTAACAGTTATTTGTAACTCAAAGTCAATACTCATGAACCTTTGGTGGTCAATTGCAGACACGCAGAAAGAGACAAAAATTTGAGTTTCCCCAATGCACGCATTCCCAGCAGAGGTCAAAGAAGGTGGCACTCTGCTTCTTGTTTCAGCTGTCAGACTGTAAACAAGTATTCTTTTCATGGTCTATTTAGAGCCATGTTTTTCACATTTCTGTGCTTTCTGTAGGTGATTTTTCTGTTTGGAATGGTCCCCAAGTGTAGTGCTGAAGTGCTGTCCAGTGCCCCTAAGTGCAAGAAGGCTGTGATGTCACAGAGAAAATAAGGGTGTAAGGTAAGTTTCATTCAGACATGAGTCATAGTGCTGTTGGCCATGAGCTCAACATTAACGAACCAACATTTCTATTAAATAAGGTGTCTTTTGGGCTTCCCTGGTGGCACAGTGGCTGAGAGTCCGCCTGCCGATGCAGGGGACACGGGTTCATGCCCCAGTCCGGGAAGATCCCACGTGCCGCAGAGTGGCTGGGCCTGTGAGCCATGGCCACTGAGCCTGTGCATCCGGAGCCTATGCTCCGCAACGGGAGAGGCCACAACAGTGAGAGGCCTGCATACCGCAAAAAAAATAAAATAAAATAAGGTGTCTTTAAACAGAAACATACCTAAAACAAGATTATATATTTATAGATTGATGAAAATGTGACCAGAGGCTCTCAGGAACCCAGCCCTGTATTTCCCCTAGAAACAGTGATTCAGAATTCACTAATTCTATGTCTGTGGTGACTTTGTAGACAGTCACTACCTCAAATAATGGGAATCAGCTCAACAAGGAAGGAAATCGCCCATGGGGGCCCACAGTGTGTGAGCACATTGGTGGAGAGAGGTGCACAGGGACAAAAATTACTCCTCTCAGGTGCCAGGCTCTGGTGGAAGAAGGAAGGCCTCCTGCTCTGACATCTGCTGACTCAAGGAAGACAGGAAATGTTCCCACAGTGGTTTGGGCACAAGAAGTCTCCATAACTAGTCAAATAATTGTTTCTGGGACCAGACTTTTTGGTGTGGGGTGGTGGAACATGAGCTTTCCTTTTCAGAAAGCTGCCTACATAGACTCAAAATAGCTTAAACTCCAACTTCCCTTTTCCCTGGAACTTTCTTGAAGTTTCTGGGAAACAATTTCACTCCTTTCCTGATCAGACCTTCCAGTGTCTTTCCTTCTAAGTAGTACACAGAGATACCACAATGTCCCCAGAGTGACTGCTTTGCATCTGTCCTGGAAGATGATGACACCCACATCTGGGGCCAGTTCTAGGCACTGCCCACACACAGAATGATGCAATCCTAGGTTTGCACAGTTAAAAAACATGTTTCTCCTCTTGCCCCCAAGAGTCATGTCTTGACCTGAGTAGGAAGCCCCTTGTATCACAGTGGCATTCTAAAGGGGATACTGTGAGCTGAAATGCCTGACGGGGCTGTGCCTAATCTGTGAGGGAGCTGGGGACAGACACCTCATTGCTCATCATCATTTCAGAACACTAACTACCCAGCAGATGGGCAGGCATGACACGGGGGTAGCAATACCCCCTCGTGCACCAGAGGAGAGAACATTTGCAAGCTCCCTGTGCAGTACCTCCCTAGATGCTCACTTTCTCCTCCTCTCTCCCTCTCTCCCCTCTTCCCCTCTTCCTTCCCTCTTTCTCTGTTTTCTTCTTCCCTGTCATCTCTCCATCTCAATCAGCTCAAACACTCTTTAATACTAATCAGTGTCACATCCTTACTAGTTGATGAATGAAACATAGAGATAGGAGTTTGCGGTTTGAGTCTCCTCTGTCCCTAAATGTATGAGTTTGGTCAGTTTGTTCATCGAATATTGAGTGGAAAAAATACTACTTTTCAGGCACCATTCTGGGTCCTCAGGCTAGTACAGGGAATAAGCAGAATAGATGGCTGTCCTTGTGAAGCTCAGATTCTAGCATGCATAGATGGACAATAAACAGTAAACATAGCAATTATGTAAGTTAGAAAATGATAAGTGCTATGGAAGAAAGAAAACTTGGAGCAGGATTAAGAGGATGCACACAGTATGAGGGAAAACCACAAGGGGTTACCCTCTCCAAGACCCCATATGCTCATATATAAAATGTGGATGACACCCACCAGCTCTCCTTGCCAGGATGGAAAGAGACACATGAAAGGGCCATATAAATTATAAGCCATGAGATGAATGTTTACTGTTTGAGGAAGAATCTTCTCATCTATATGATGCCAGGTTTAAAATAAACTCCTCATTTGGACCAGAAAATGATGAGGGATGGAAATTGGCATTTGCTGAGTGCCTACCTTGTGCCTCTTACTGTGTAAGCCCCTCACCCCAGGGACCTCCCCTCATCTCCAAGGTGGACATCATTATCCCAGTTTTGTGGCCAAGAAAAGCAAGGCTGAGAAGTGAACTAACCCACCCAAGGTCAGGTCACAGAGCTGGGAGATGATGGTGCTGGGCTGAGGCTCCATCTCTGTCTTTCTGGGGCTCTTTCTTCAGGGGATCCAATGTGTTAACCTGGCTGGATGACCTCGAAAATTCCTTCAATTCCAAGAGTGCATGGCGTCTCAGCGATTACTCTGCTGCTGAGGATAATTGGACGACCCAGAGAAAAACATGTCTCAAAAACATGAGTTGCATGGTTTCTAACAGGAAGGCTATTTCTCAGCTCTCCTGGCAACAGATCTCAGGGGAAACAGACATCAGCAGGCTAGAGGGTCAAGATGAATGGGAGAACAGTGGAAGTTTGACTCAAGGGGCTTTCTCTACCTTGTGGGGTCCTGGAACTCAAGAAGAAGATAAAAGCCTGAGGGATTTTGCTGCCACTTCCAAGCCTCTGAATAGCAAAATTATAAGGATGGACCGCAGTTGAAGAAACACCTTCTGACAGTGAGGTAATTGTCGGAAGCGGTCACCCAACATGCACAGTTGAAAGCACAAGGTGGCTTAGGAAAGGCAAAAATATATCTATCATTTCAAGTTATAAGCTTGTGCACAGGAAGAATTGGCAGGCATGTTACATATTGCTTGCCAAGAAGTTGACCAGGAAAAAACATTTTTTTTCATGCTATTTTCCCAGTGTTTGAGGTTTTGAGATATTAAATAACTTAATATTATTGATAACATAGTGTTTTTTGGCTGTTATCTCATGTCTGATCCTTGCCAGGTTATGCATAAAGATAATCTGATTTACATATTTATTAGCTACATTTTACAAGAAAATAGCATCCCCGCATCTCCCATGGTCCACAATCTGCACTGACTGGTAAGGACATTTAAAATAAGCCCCTGTCACAAATTCTCATTTTATACTGGTCATAGTGATAGCTGTGCATGAAATTATAGTAGAGAGATGCTCCCAAGTCTGTGCTGAATATCAAGTTTAAGAGTGATGAGGTCATTTGGTGAGTCTGTGACCCTTCTAATTATCTAAGGGAGTTACTGATACCCCTGAATCCCCACCTTGGGACACAGTGGCCCAGATCAGCTCACAGATCAAAAGTTCAGATTCTAGCGTGCTCTGTCTGGAGGCAGTGGCATCAGTGTCCTTTGAAGAAAGGCCTCTCACCTTGAGGGGACATTCATTGGGGTCCCAATATCCATGGTGGTTTGTTTAAAACCACTTGAACCATTTGACCACCACTGCAGAGTTCCAATCATTCTCCTGGGAGTATGAGCTCCTTCAACCAAGAAAGAACTGCACATGATTAGTCTCCTAGTTCAGTTTCCTTTGTCTTATAGAAATATATGTGTCTATAAAATTTCAACAAGTATTTCTCTTCACAGACATAGAGATATCTGCAAGTGGAAACTATTTGGCGAGGAAATATAGGCATCTTGACTGAGGAGGGTCTGTGAAGGTAGAGCTGCCCCCACTCCTCAGGAGGAGACTCCTGGTATCTGTTTATTTCCTAGAACTGAGATGCTTACCTGTGTTGGGGGACCATACTGCAGGTAGGCACAAGAGAATGAAACTCTGAATGAATCCAAATTTTCATTTTCTAACTACATCTTTGGGTTTTATTTCTAACTACAGACGTAACCGAATGACGATTCAAGTGTTATGTGAGTGGCATGGCCAACATTGGACCCACATGATTACTATGAAAAAGCAAATCTCTTTAACACTCTACTGCTTAACTGTTAATCCAAAAAGTCACTGGCCTCCTGCCTACTTTCCTGGTCATGGGAAGACTTGAAAACAATATGGACATTTGGTACACATCTTCTTTGAAAGAGGTATTCATTATCTCTTTTCTCAAGAGCCTGGAAACAACTTTATACCCACTCCAAAAGAAGGCATCTTCTGAGAAGCCACACCAAAGGTAATTTGAATCCTTATCTAAGGAGAGCATCACAGTCTGCTTCAAAGATTTGCTGGAGGCTTAAGGATCCTGTTTCTGGGCCATCAGGTCTCTCTAAGCTGTTTTAGTACAAGATTTATTCATTTACTCAGAAGTTCATTCATTCACTCAGAGATTTATTCCTATGAAAACAGATTAAATGATGAGATATATAATATAAATATAGGGATTGTTGGGTGATTTTCCAGAGGGAAAACACTGATAGGTATTTTAATGTCCCTTGGTACAGACAAGTATTTGGTTTTTCTTTGCTTCTATTAGCTAAAACTGGAATCTTCCAAACT
Organism: Lipotes vexillifer; assembly: GCF_000442215.2. Taxonomy (NCBI): domain Eukaryota; kingdom Metazoa; phylum Chordata; class Mammalia; order Artiodactyla; family Lipotidae; genus Lipotes; species Lipotes vexillifer. The sequence goes on along the minus strand of NW_006781985.1, from coordinate 603,520 downwards.
GAGCTTGACCATCTAAGGTCAGGGACCTCACTCATATGTATGGCTCTTCTGGAAAACTAGACTGATTCTTAGATCATCTTTTCCAGGCCTCCTGAGCTGGCACCCAATTTCAACTACCTTTCTCCTTGAGTGGTTCAAGCAGGTTGAAACTCTTTAAACAAGGTTTTCTCTCCAACATTTAACGTCCTGATCAGAATCAAGACATTTTCGGGAGGGACCCCACACTGCACTGAGCCTATCAGGAAGATGTTCAGTTATAGCCTTAGAGGGGCACAAGGGACAGAGACCCTGTGAAGCATGGGGAGATCAAGTGAGGAACAGGGAACACTGCAGGAAAAGATGCAGGTGAGCTGCAGGGAGAAGATAACTCAGCCCTGAGAACAGGAGGGTCTGATGGCCTCACCTCCCCAGTACTCTCCCCTCTCCATCTTTCACAGACAGCATTCTGTCTGTGCCAGTTCTCTCTGTTATCCCCTCAAAATTGCCATTAAATAGAAAATTTCCATATTATGTATAAAATTTGTTCAGCCACTATGGAAAACAGTATGGAGGTTCTTCACAAAATTAAAAATAAATTTAATGTTCAATTAAATTAGAACTTACCATTTTAATTAAATTTTAAAAATTATTTATTTATTTTAGAATAATTAAATTAAAAATTGCTACCACATGTTCCAGCAATCTCACTTCTGGGTATATGTCCAAAGGAAATGGAAACAGTACCTGGAAAAGATATCTGCAGTCCTGTGGTCATTGCAACATTATTCACCATAGCCAAGACATGGAAACAACTTAAGTGTCCATCAGTGGATGAATGGATAAAGAGAATGTGGTATATATGTAAAATGGAATAGCATTGAGCCTTTTAAAAAAGAGAGAGAGAGAATACTGCCACTTGCAACATGGATGGATCTGTAGGATATTATGCTAAATTAGATAAGCCAGACATAGAAAGACAAATACCTTATGATCTTACTCATATGTGAAATCTGAGAGTCAAATTCATAGTAGAGAGTAGAATGGTGGTTGCTAAGGGCTGGGGGGTAGGGAGAAATGGGGAGATATTGGTCAATATGTACAAAGTTTCAATTATGCCGGATGAATACTTCTAGAGAGCTCATGTACAGCATGGTAACTATAGTTAACAATACTGTATCGCATACTTGAAATCTGCTAAGAAAGTAGATCTTAAATGTTCTCACCAGAAGAAGAAAAAAGGTAACTATGTGAGGTGGTGGGTCTGTTAATTAGCTCGTGGTGATCATTTCACAATGTATATGGATATCAAAACTTCATGTTGTTCACCTTAAATATATACAATTTTAATTTGTCAACTATACCTCAATAAAGCTTAAAGAAATGAAAGTAAACATAACTTCTCAAGTACTTGCTGAGCCCCTGGACCAGCATCCCTTGAACTTGACTTGTCCTTCTTTGGGGATTTGATGGTGAGAACCATATTCATGTGGGTAGGTAGTTCACCTCCAGCTAACAAAAGCCAGATTCTTCAGGAATCAGGAAATTCCAGAACTACTGGCAACAGACACTCAGAGAGTTGTTCCACACAAAGACAATTTCTAGGTTAAAATCTCTATAGATCAGCCAATTGGAAAAGAAGAATCATCTAAACAAGAGTAAGGAAGTTACTTAACCTCTCCACACCTAAGTTTCCTCAGCTTAAGGTAGAACCACCAATAAAATTGAAACCATAGTGTTGTCATGAAGATTGAATTAATTAATTTGCAAAAAGGTTTCAGAACATAAGTGCCCAGTAAGTGCTAACATTCATATTACGGCAATACCATATAGAAAAGATAAAATAAAATCCTGTCTCCAGAAGTTTGCCTTCTAGTGGGAAGGCAGGGGATAAAATAAACAAATGGAACAAATAAGACAATCCCCATAGTGGAGATGAGTGAATTTGGAAACTCTAGAAGAGTTTTCCCAAGTCTTCTGGAGAATAAGGAAAGACTCCCAGAGACGATGGCACATGAGCTAGAATATCAAGGATGCATAGCAGAGGTGTCTTCCACATGGACATATCATAGAATCTTTATTTTTTTTTGCATACTGGAATATGCAAAGGCGTATAGATGCAAGAGAACAATGGGTGTGGGGAAGTGCAAATACTTCAGATCTTGACCTCTAAGGTGCACATTATGGGTCAAATGTGAAATAAATCAGCAATATGCTTTTTTTTAATTGCCAGAAACTTGAAAACTCAGGTAGGCAAAAACTAATTCAGCCTTCTTAACTATAGAGAAGAGTTGATAGCATCAGGTTTCTTGTTTAAAGGAAAGTGTCAGATGTTTCCTCTCCTTAGCTATTAGTTAATTCCAGAGCAATGGATTAACACTGAATATATTCTTTGGAAATTATCCTAATTAAGTAAATAATCTACAGGATCTGAAACAAACCTCAAGGCAGTCACTCTCGGTGTTACCTAGATCCAATGTACAGTTGAAGATATATTTTAAGTGTCCTCTTTTCCAGTTATTGAAAACCATCCTGACCTTCAACCCGACATGGTGTCATTTCCTCCTGTATCAGCCAGAGTTATCTGGAGAGCCAGAACAGTAGGACTGATATATCTCCATATCTCTGAATCTACCTATCAATCTATCTATCTGTCTTTCTATCTCTCCATCAACCTACCTATCTAGGTATTCATTATAAGCTATTATAACAAATATGTCTAGGTATTAATTATAAGGAATTGGTGAATTCCTTATAATTGTGTTTAAAATGAAACTTGTGATTATAAAGGCTAAGTCTGCAAATCTGCAGTTGGCAAGCTGGAGAACAAAGAGAGCTGATGATTTAATTTCAGTACAAGTCCAAAGGCCTGAGAACTAAGAAAGTAGATGATGTAGTTCCAGGCCAAGGTCTACAGGCTAGAGACCCAGGAAGAGCCAATATTTCAGGTCAAATCTGAAGGCAGGAAAACACTGGTGTCCCAGCTTGAAGGTAGTCAGGCAGAAGAAATTTTCTTACTTGTACAAGTCAGCATTTTTGTTCTATCAAACCTTCAGCTGATTGAATGAGGCCCATCCACAACAGGGAGGCAATCTGCTTTACTCAGTCTAATGCTTCAAATGCTACTCTTGTTCAAAACACCCTCACAGACATACCCAGAATAATATTTGACTAAATATCTGAGCACTTTCTGGCCCAGCTAAGGTGGCGCATAAAATCAGCCACACCGAGAGACCTTCAAGATGGCAGAGGAGTAAGACGCGGAGATCACCTTCCTCCCCACAAATACATCAGAAATACATCTACATGTGGAACAACTCCTACAGAACACCTACTGAACGCTGGCAGAAGACCTCAGACCTCCCAAAAGGCAAGAAACTCCCAACCTACCTGGATAAGGCAAAAGAAAAAAGGAAAATAGAGACAAAAGAATAGGGAGGGAACTGTGAAGGAGGAAAAGTTTCCACACACTAGGAAGCCCCTTCACTGGGAGAAATGGGTGGTGGGCAGGGGGGAAGGTTCAGAGACAAGGAGAAGAGTGCAGCAACAGGGGTGCAGAGGGCAAAGAAGAGAGATTCCCACACAGAGGGTAGCTGCCAACCAGCACTCACCAGCCTGAGAGGCTTGTCTACTCACCCGCCGGGGCAGGCAGGGGCTGGGAGCTGAGGCTTGGGCTTCGGAGTTCGGATCCCAGGGAGAGGACTGGGGTTGGCTGCATGAACACAGCCTGAAGGAGGCTAGTGCACCACAGCTAGCAGGGAGGGAGTCTGGGAAAAAGTCTTGACCTGCCTAAGAGGCAAGAGACCATTGTTTCAGGGTGCTCAAGGAGAGGGGATTCAGAGCACCACCTAAATGAGCTCCAGAGATGGGCACAAGCTGAGGCTCTCATTGTGGACACCAGAGATGGGCATGAAATGCTAAGGCTGCTGCTGCAGCCACCAATAAGCCTGCGTGCAAGCACAGGTCACTATCCACACCTCCCTTCCTGGGAGCCGGTGCAGCCCACCACTGCCAGGGTCACGTGATCCAGGGACAACTTCCTCAGGAGAACACACGGCGCACCCCAGGCTGTTGCAATGTCGTGCCAGCCTCTGCCACTGCAAGCTTGCCACGCATTCTGTACCCCTCCCTTCCCACAGACTGAGTGAGCCCGAGCCCCCTAATCAGCTGCTACTTTAACCCTGTCCTCTCTGGGTGGGGAGCAAATGCCTTCAGGTGACCTACATGTGGAGGCAGGGCCAAATCCAAAGGTGAACCCCAGGAGCTTTGAGAACAAAGAAGAGAAAGGGAAATCTCTCCCAGCAGCCTCAGGAGCAGCAATCACCTTGATGTACCCTGCATCTGTGGAATACCTGAATAGACAATAAATCATCCCAAAATTGAGGCAGTGGACATCGAGAGCAACTGTAGACTTGGAGTTTGCTTTCTGCATGTAATTTTTTTCTGGATTTATGTCTATATTCCTTTAGTATTTACAGCTTATTTTCATTGGTAGATTTGTTTATTGATTTTGTTGCTCTCTTCCTTTTTTTTAATATATATATTTTTTCCTTTTTCTCTTTTTGTGAGTGTGTATGTGTATGCTTCTTTGTGTGATATTGTCTGTATAGCTTTGCTGTTACCATTTGTCCTAGGGTTTTGTCTGCCCGTTTTTTGTTTTTGTTTTTTCTATAGTTTTTAGTGCTTGTTATCATTGGTGGATTTGTTTTTTAGTTTGGTTGTTCTCTTCTTTCTTTCTTTTTTTAATTATGTTTTTATTTTTTATTTTAATAACTTAATTTAATTTAATTTCTTTCTTTCTTTCATTTTTTTCTCCCTTTTCTTCTGAGCCGAGTGGCTGATAGAGTCATGGTGCTCCAGCCAGGTGTCAGACCTGAGTATCTGGGGAGGGAGAGCCGAGTTCAGGACATTGGTCCACCACAGACCTCCCAGCCACATGTAAGAACAAATGGTGAAAGCTCTCACAGAGATCTCCATCTCAACACTAAGACCCAGCTCCACTCAACAACCAGCAAGCTACAGTGTTGGAAACCCTATGCCAAACAACTAGCAAGACAGGAACACAACCCCACCGGTTAACAGAGAGGCAACCTAAAATCAAAGTGAGTTCACAGACACCCCAAAACATACCACCAGATGCAATCCTGCCCACCAGAAAGACAAGATCCAGGCTCATCCACCAGAACAAAGGCACCAGGACCCTAAACCAGGAAATCTACACAACCTACTGAACCAGCCTTACCCACTGGGGGCTAACACCAAAAACAACAGGAACTACGAACCTGCAGGCTGTGAAAAACAGACCCCAAACACAGTAAGTTAAGCAAAATGAGAAGACAGAGAAACACACAGCAGATGAAGGAGAAAGGTAAAAACCCACCAGAACAAACAAATGAACAGGAAATAGGCAGTCTACCTGAAAAACAATTCAGAGTAATGGGAGTAAAGATGATCCAAAATCTTGGAAATAGAATGGAGAAAATACAAGAAACATTCAACAAATAACTAGAAGAACTAAAGAGCAAACAAACAATGATGAACAACACAATAAATGAAATTAAAAATTCTCTAGAAGGAATCAAGAGCAGAGTAACTGAGGAAGAAGAACGGATAAGTGACCTGGAAGATAAAATTGTGGAAATAACTACCGCAGAGCAGAATAAAGAAAAAAGAATGAAAAGAAGTGAGGACAGTCTCAGAGACCTCTGGGACAACATTAAATGCACCAACATTTGAATAATAGGGGACCCAGAAGAAGAAGAGAAAAAAGAAAGGGACTGAGAAAATATTTGAAGAGATTAGAGTTGAAAACTTCCCTAATATGGGAAAGGAAAGAGTCAATCAAGTTCAGGAAGCACAGAGAGTCCCATACAGGATATACCCAAGGAGAAACATGCCAAGGCACATATTATTCAAACTATCGAAAATTAAATACAAAGGAAAAATATTAAAAGCAGCAAGGGAAAAGCAACAAATAGCATACAAGGGAATCCCCATAAGGTTAACAGCTGATCTCTCAACAGAAACTCTGTAAGCCAGAAGGGAGTGGAAGGACATATTTAAAGTGATGAAAGGGAAAAACCTACAAACAAGATTACTCTACCCAGCAAGGATCTCATTCAGATTTGACAGAGAAATTAACATTTTACAGCCAAGCAAAAGCTAAGACAATTCAGCACCACCAAACCAGCTTTACAACAAATGCTAAAGGAACTTCTCTAGGCAGGAAACACAACAAAAGCAAAAAACCTACTATAACAAACCCAAAACAATTAAGAAAATGGTAATAGGAAGATACATATGGATAACTACCTTAAATGTAAATGCTCCAACCAAAAGACATACACTGGCTGAATGGATATAAAAACAAGACCCATAAATATGCTGTCTACAAGAGGCTCACTTCAGACCTAGGGACACATACAGACTGAAAGTGAGGGGATGGAAAAAGATATGCCATGCAAATGGAAATCAAAAGAAAGCTCAAGAAGCAATTCTCATATCATGCAAAATAGACTTTAAAATAAAGACTATTACAAGAGAAGAGATAAAGAAGGACACTACCTAACGATCAAGGGATCAATCCAAGAAGATGATATAACAATTGTAAATATTTATGCACCCAGCATAGGATCACCTCAATACATAAGACAATTGGTAACAGCCATAAAAGGGGAAATCAGCAGCAACAAAATTATGGTAGGGGACTTTAACACCCCACATTCACCAATGGACAGATCATCCAAAATGAAAGTAATTAAGGAAACATAAGCTTTAAATGATACATTAAACAAGATGGATTTAATTGATATTTACAGTATTTTCCATCCAAAAACAGCACAATACACTTTCTTCTCAAGTGTGCATGGAACATTCTCCAGGATAGATCATATCTTGAGCCACAAATCAAGCCTTAGTAAATTGAAGAAAATTGAAATCTCATCAAGTATCTTTTCTGACCACAACGCTATAAGACTACAAATTGAAATTGTATCAAGTATCTTTTCTGACCACAATGCTATGAGACTAGCTATCAATTACAGGGAAAGATCTGTAAAAAATACAAACAAATGGAGGCTAAACAATACACTACTCAATAACGAAGTGATCACTGAGGACTACAAAGAGGAAATAAAAAAAAATACCTAGAAAGAAATAAAAAGAGAGACACGATGACCTAAAACCTATGGGTTGCAGCAAAAGCAGTTCTAAGAGGAAAGTTTATAGCAATAAAATCCTACCTTAAGAAATGATACAATCCTACCTTAAGAAACAAGAAACATCTCAAATAAACAACCTAACCTTACACCTAAAGCGATTAGAGAAAGAAGAACAAAAAACCCCAAAGTTAGTAGAAGGAAACAAATCATAAAGATCAGATCACAAGTAAATGAAAAAGAAATGGAGGAAATGATAACAAAGATCAATAAAACTAAAAGGTGGTTCTTTGAGAAGATAAAAAATATTGATAAACCATTAGCCAGACTCATCAAGAAAAAAAGAGAGAAGACCCAAATCAATAGAATTAGAAATGAAAAAGGAGAAATAACAACTGACACTGCAGAAATACAAAGGATTATGAGCGATTACTACAAGCAACTCTATGCCAATAAAATGGACAACCTGGAAGAAATGGACAAATTCTTAGAAAAGCACAACCTTCCAAGACTGAACCAGGAAGAAACAGAAAATATAAACAGACCAATCACAAGCACTGAAATTGAAACTATGATTAAAAATCTTCCAAAAAACAAAAGTCCAGGACCAGATGGCTTCACAGGCGAATTCTATCAAATATTTAGAGAAGAGCTAAAACCTATCCTTCTCAAACTCTTCCAAAATATATCAGAGGAAGGAACACTCCCAAACTCATTGTACGAGGCCACCATCACCCTGAAACCAAAACCAGACAAAGATGTCACAAGAAAAGAAAACTACAGTCCAACATCACTGATGAACATAGATGCAAAAATCCTCAACAAAATACTAGCAAACAGAATCCAACAGCACATTAAAAGGATCATACACCATGATCAAGTGGGGTTTATCCCAGGAATGCAAGGATTCTTCACTATATGCAAATCAATCAATGTGATACACCATACTAACAAACTGAAGGATAAACACCATATGATCATCTCAGTAGATGCACTAAAATCTTTTCACAAAATTCAACACCTATTATGAAAAAATCCTTCCAGGAAGTAGGCATAGAGGGAACTTACCTCAACCTAATAAAGGTCATATATGACAAGCACACAGCTGGCATTGTTCTCAATTGTGAAAAACTGAAACATTTTCCACTAAGACCAGGAGCAAGAAAAGGTTGCCCACTCTCACCACTCTTATTCAACATAGTTTTGGAAGTTTTAGCCACAGCAATCAGAGAAGAAAAAGAAATAAAAGGAATCCAAATCAGAAGAGAAGAAGTAAAACTGTCACTTTTGGCAGATGACATGATACTATACATAGAAAATCCTAAAGGTGCTACCAGGAAACTACTAGAGCTAATCAATGAATTTGGTAAAGTATCAGGATACAAAATTAATGCACAGGAATCTCTTGCATTCCTATACACGAATGATGAAAAATCTGAAAGAGAAATTAAGGAAACACTCCCATTTACCACTGCAACAAAAAGAATAAAATACCTAGGAATAAACCTACCTAAGGAGACAAAAGATCTGTATGCAGAAAACTATAAGACACTGATGAAAGAAATTAAAGATGATACAGATGGAGAGATATATGATGTTCTTGGATTGGAAGAATCAACATTGTGAAAATGACTATACTACCCAAAGCAATCTACTGATTGAATGCAATCGCTATCAAACTACCAATGGCAGTTTTCAAAGAACTAGAACAAAAAATTGCACAATATTTATGGAAACACAAAAGACCCTGAATAGCCAAAGCAATCTTGAGAAAGAAAAACAGAGCTGGAGGAATCAGGCTCCCTGACTTTGGACTATATTACAAAGCTACAGCAATCAAGACAGTATGGTACTGGCACAAAAACAGAAATATAGATCAATGGAACAAGATAGAAAGCCCAGAGATAAACCCACACAAGTATGGTCACCATATCTTTGACAAAGGAGGCAAGAATGTACAATGGAGAAATGACAGCCTCTGCAATAATTGATGCTGGGAAAACTGGATGGCTACATGTAAAAGAATGAAATTAGAACACTCCCTAACACCATACACAAAAATAAACTCAAAATGGATTAAAGACCTAAATGTAAGGCCAGACACCATAAAACTCTTAGAGGAAAACATAGGCAGAACACTCTATGACATAAATCACAGCAAGATCCTTTTTGACCCACTTCCTAGAGAGATGGAAATAAAAACGAAAATAAACAAATGAGAACTAAAGAAACTTACAAGCTTTTGCATAGCAAAGGAAACTATAACCAAGACAAAAAGACAGCCCTCAGAATGGGAGAAAATATTTGCAAATGAAGCAACTGACAAAGGATTAATCTACAAAATATATAAGCAGCTTATGCAGCTCAATACCAAAAAATCAAACAACCCAATCCAAAAATGTGCAGAAGACTTAAATAGACATTTCTCCAAAGAAGATATATAGATTGCCAACAAACACATGAAAGGATTCTCAACATCACTAATCATTAGAGAAATGCAAATCAAAACTACAACGACATATCATGTAACACTGGTCAGAATGGCCATCATCAAAAAATCTACAAACAATAAATGCTGGAGGGGTTGTGGAGAAAAGGGAGCCCTCTTGCATTGTTGGTGGGAATGTAAACTGATACAGCCTCCTTGGAGAACATTATGGAGATTCCTTAAAAAATTAAAAATACAACTACCATGTGACCCAAAAATCCCACTACTGGGCATATACCCTGAGAAAACCATAATTCAAAAAGAGTCATATACCACAATGTTCATTGCAGCTCTATTTACAATAGCCAGGACATGGAAACAACCTAAGTGTCCACCAACAGATGAGTGAATAAAGAAGATGTGGCATGTATATACAAAGGAATATTACTCAGTCATAAAAAGAAATGAAATTGAGTTATTTGTGATCAAGTGGATGGACCTAGAGACTGTCATACAGAGTGAAGTAAGTCAGAAAGAGAAAAACAAATACTGTATGCTAACACATATATATGGAATCTAAAAATTAAAAAAAAAATGGTTCTGAAAACCTAGGGGCATGACAGGAAGAAAGATGCAGGCGTAGAGAATGGAGTTGAGGACACGGGGAGGGGGAAGGTTAAGCTGGGATGAGATGAGAGACTAGCATTGACATATATACACTACCAAATATAAAATAGCTAACTAGTGGGAAGCAGCTGCATAGCACAGGGAGATCAGCATGGTGCTTTGTGTCCCCTTAGAGGGGTGGTATAGGGAGGGCAGGAGGGAGATGCAAGAGGGAGGAGTTATGGGGATATATGTATACATACAGCTGATTCACTTTGTTGTACAGCAGAAACTAACACACCATTGTAAAGCAATTATACTCCAATAAAGATGTTAAAAAAATAAATAAATAAAGTAAAATTAGCCACACCTACATAGTTGGTGTGATATATTGTTTGGCATTGTCACTGCACATGGTGGAATTTTTTCAGACACCTTGTTAATTGCAATACTAAAGTTAATTGTTATATCCTAAATTGGTTATATAAGATTTAAAATCAGGAAAGACATTTTCAGAGTTTGGAAGATCTGATTTGCATTTCCTTAACCTCCTAAATTTCTTTTGATTCTGCAATAAATGTAACATGACAGAGTATTATCAGAAGGGCTCCAAATATTTGTGATTTATAACAAGCCTCTCTGAGGATTTCAATAATGAGAGATATACTTTATCATCACAGGTCTTGACTCTGCTAAGTTTCCAAGGAAGCAGGTGGCTGTTCTTTATAAAATATGTATCATTGAAATCCTGCTCCTGGATAGAGCAGGCCTTTACAGCTGCCCACACAGCACAAACTAAGACAAAGTTCTGGCAACCACTTCTCTGATTGATGTAAATAGCCAGCCCTGTTAATTCAGGGCTGGGTGACTTTTCTCTTGGTTTTCTTTACCAGTCTGCTCTGCACATCTATCACATTAATTGGTTAATTGTGAGCTTTCCATCAGGCAGCCTGCTATTTGAAAGCCCCAGGGAGTTTAACTTGAGGTTAAAAAGAAAAAAGCCAATCATAACTATCCCCCACAAAACCCTTTTCCTGAAATAGGAAGAAAGTCAAGATTTAATTAAGATTTTTTTCCCTTGAAGTGTCCACTTGACCACTCCTTTTTTGCACCTCACTTAATGCCTTAAGGATGTAGGGCTCATTCTGGCATTACTTCCTCCTACTCTTGGCCAACTGGTATAACCTTGAGTCCGGAAGCCAAGTAGTCCCTGATTTACTAGCCCTACTTTATGTCTCTACTCTATGAAGCTATCTTTTGAAATTTGCACACTGACCCCCAACTTGATCAAAATATGTATAAAATTCTTTTTAGAGGAGACAGTTTGTAAATAGGAAAGAAGATTTGTTATATTACAAGTTGTAAGAATAGCCTTGGGTGTTTAGACTTTTTTTTTCTAATAGGGAAGAGTCAGTCATCACTGGGATATTTTAGAATCCCAAGGACAAATCAAGTATCAGTTGTCTGATCCATTTAACAATAATATATCTTCAAAATTTTTGCTTCAACATCTAGAAAGGATTTACTTTCTTATTTCAAACCAATTAAATATACTGGGTGAAACAAGTCACTCATTTTCCTCTGAACTTTTAGAAATGTCCTCATTAAAAAAATATATTGTACCTATTATTAACCTGAATTCACGTTGACTGTGTTTTAGCGTATTTATAAATGGTGAGCTCAATTTCTGAAATTAAACTTTTTATTTGCAATTTTCTAAAAAGAAAAAAAAAAATCTGTTGGGACAATTGCCCTACTTTGAACAGTCACCTTCTAAATTGGATTGATGTCATTGAGCACAATACTCCTACCAGTCTACAAAGCTAACTGTGTATTTTCAGGCCAGTGGTTCGAAACCATCATCTTAGGCGGTTATGAAGAGGCTCCTCTTCATGTGAGGGAGGAAGGCCCTTCAAGGAAGCTCTGCTTCTGTTTTATATATAGGGATGCCAAGAAAGAGTGCTGAACAGACGGTGCATGACTATAAAAGTTTCTAGGCAATTATTTAGGAGTCTTTCTCACTAATTCCTCATGACCTTTGTTGGAATTAACTACTTTATTATGTATTAATAAACTAGACTAGACAAGACCAAAATAACAAACCAACCACAGAATCTCAGTGGTTTACCACAACTGTGGCTTTTCGCTTACTCATGACAACTTATATGACCAACACAGGTTGGCAGAGAGTCCTTATTCACTAGACACTGAGGGATCTAGCTTGACTGGTATTCCAACATCTCCATCCAGGACCTCCATGTCACCAAGGCAGGGCAAGAGAGAGACTGAAGATTGTGCCCTGGAAATTCAAAATCTACAACCCGGAAGTGATGAACACTACTTTCACTTTCACCATGGACCAGAACACTCACACGGCCCCACCTAACTGAAAGGAGCTGGGGAACACAGAATTTCAGGTGCCCAGGAAGTAGAGAAGAATGGGCTATTTGCAATATCTGGTAATGTCCATCAGAGCTTCTCTCCTTTTCCCTTCATCCCATACTCCTGACTTCCAACTCCCTCCCAAGCTTTCTCTGATTTTATGACATCTTGGACCCTTTTCTGGAATTCCAGTTGTGTCTCTGTCCTTGCCCTCTCCATACATGTCAGCCACATACACACACACACACACACACACACACACACACACACACCAACAATAGGAAATGAGGGTCTGACAGTTAGTTGAAAATACTCATACACACATAGTAGAAACAAAAGTAAATAAGAAGCGTGAGCATTCAGAATGCCTAGAACTTAAGATGACTCATAAGAATTGATATTGATGGTCTCCAGGCCCTGCCATTTTGTGCCCTCATATATTTGAAAATGGTTCATAATAAATCCTCTGCTCATATTTAGTACCACTGCCCTTGAAAATATTGTAGCTCACTGATGACACTGGTCCTGTCTCAGTTAAACATGCCTCTGTGTGTGTGTGTGTGTGTGTGTGTGTGTGTGTGTGTGTGTGTGTTGGCGGGAGGGGATTGGCAGGATCATCCCCATCCAAATGCAGACATAGAAAATTCAACTGAAATGATCTGGCAGAATTTTCAAAATTATAATACTCAATGCTGGCAGAGGTACAAGGAGGCAGGCATGCTCATACATTACAGGTGAGAGCAATCTCTAATACGGCATTTCTGAAGGACAATTTGGAAATATCTCTCAAAAGATTTTAAACTGTGTATATACTTTGTTCCAGCACTTCCATTTTTAAAATTTGTTCCTGGTTGTAAGCACAAAAATTTAGTTGTAAAGTTGTTCAGCATAAAATTATTTATTATAGGCTCCAACATCCTAGATGCCCAACAATAGGGAATCGAATAAATCATTTCATATTATTGGGCACTACCCAACAATTAAAATTACATTGTGGAAATATATTTATTGACATGAAGAGCTGTTAGTAAATTATTATTACATGTTTCCATTTTGGAAACCACTATACACACACACACATACAATTTTTACCTTTGCATAAGGTAATTTGGCTTGGCTGATTTTTATCTTCTTATTTTAATTTACTTGAAATTACTTTGCAGCTGAGATATTTGTGTAAAAACATTATTTTGAAAACATTTGAATTGTGACTTTTTTAAGGAGGCCTTCTGGGGTTGACCCATCCATGCACCATCCCTACTCACCCCAAGACCCCCACTGGACAGATATCATAACCCTTGGTTAAATCTCTCCCCTCTTTTATATTGTATTCACCTAGCAAACAGCCTCACACGTGGTCATTTATCTCCATGACTTTTTGCTTTCATTCATTTTATTCTCTAATTATTGGGGCATGAATACCCATAAAACCTCTCACAACTCTTCCCCAGTACCTTGAGTTTAGACCCCTTCTCTCTTGCACACGGTTCTATACTAGCTCCATGGTTTCAAGCATCATGAACTATGTGTAAGAGGCTTCTTCCGCCCACCTGTCCCATCCTTCAGAATCCATATCTCAATAAATGATATTTGTTATTAACCTTGTACACTCCCACCACTCCAATCATGGGAATGGGATAAGATACTAAAGCAAAGTTGTCTATATTTATATAAACATAAATCTCATGAAAACCTGGGAAAACGATGAAACTCACATTGACGCCTTGGTATTGAAGAGTTATAAGGACAGAGGAACACTATTAAACAAATTTCCCGGTAAGGGCTTATTTATCCTAACATCTGAACTGTGACAATTGTAAAGTTTTTGAATAATCTTATATGTTTTCCCAATATTCGTCATGGGTATTTAGCTAATAAGCAGCTAGATAAAATTCTAGGCAAACAAGCCCTTCTGTTTCACTATCGAAGTACATGAATGTCCTCACGATGATTTCCTCTTGTTAAAATTGTGTTGAGTACACCAATGAACGTTATTTACGTGGCAGGAGAAAATAGAGGCTATTCTATCTTATTAGAAACAAATGCCCACCTTTCTTTCAGATCAGCCTTTGTTTATATGACTTGTGCTATTCAGACTCTTGTTTCATGTGGTGATGGCATTACACTTCTGCGTGTTGGGGCAGTTTGTCCTCCACCGTGTCAGAATCAGTGAGCATTCTTATTGGTCTAAAAGCGCTAAGTGAAAAGCATTGCCCTGGAAAAAAAGAAAAATATGACCGTGCTAAGAATTTTTCAGCACATTCCGAACTATCTCTCCCCAATTCTGCACTCTGGTGGGGCTACGTTCCTAAGGAAGTCATCTGTGCAAATACACATGGAGCCTTCCAGGGCCGGGCACACACCAGCTACTTCAGGACCGTGTGGGTGCGAGTGACAAATTCTCCTGCTGGATATGTTATCACACATCATGGTAACACTGAGGAGCCATCCATCTGGATCGACTTTATGCTCTGAAATGTAAGGTTTCAGAATTAGATGAAATGTACATTTATTTGTTGAGGCAGCTTGTCAGGAAGAAGAATTGGCTGCAGTGGAGGTCAGAGCCAAAGAGACATTGAGATGTTCAATACCTAAGGAGATAATAAGTGACATAAAAGGATTTGTTTCATTAACTTGTGTCTCAAAGCTTCCTCTAGAAGAGTTCTTTATTTATAGATGCCTATGCCTTACCCAAGTTAAAAATATAAAATTTAGATGGGAGCAAGAAGTTAAACCTGTAAGGATAATATTACGAAACGAAATATGACCCACACTATACACTCAGTACCTTTTGGGCTGACCGAGGGCCCCATCTAAATATAATATTACTATTTTTTGTACATAATTTTGGTGGAGGCATCACCAGATTTACTATGACTGTTTTCAACAAGATGGCTAAACACTATTGAAATAAGATCCCTTGGTTAAATCAGTAATAAATCAAATACACTTAAAGCTCCGTAATGCACTTAGTGAGAGAGCCAACACTCGAGAAAGAGTGACTACCACGTCAGCTGTTCTGCTCTCAACAGTTGTCACTGAGTTAAAGGCTTGTCTTATTTCATCAGCTAGAGGGACTGAAGAAGAGGAATATAAGAAGAAATGGATCAGGCTGGCAGTTATGGATGGTGACGTCCTCCACAGTGTACAGCCAACCAAGAGTCATGGGCTCTTTCTACAGCTTCTGAGAGATTAGAATGCAATAAGGAAGGACACAGACCCGTCAGGGCAGGGTTGCTCTCTTATAGCAGGAAAACTGTAGCAGGAAGTAGAGAGGTAGAACGATGAGGCAGAGAGAAAACTGCAATGGAACCAGATCTAGGTTCGCTGTTGGGGCTTTGATAGATATCATGACACCTCTGAGCCTAGATTTTCCTACCTGAGCAATACTGATCATTACGTATGGAGTGTATTAGTTTGCTGAGGCTGCCATAACAAAATACCACAGAATGGATAGCTTAACAACAGAAATTTATTTCCTCGTAGTTCTGGAGGCTAGAGTCCAAAATCCCAAGTTGGTTTCTCCTGAGGCCTCTCTCCTTGGCTGGCAGACGGCTGCTTTCTCATTGTAGATATGTCCTCACATCATTGTTCCTCAGTGTTCTCACAAGCCTGGGGTGTCTCTGTGTGTCCTAATTACTTCTTCTTGGAAGGATACCAGTCTTACCAGATGAGGGTCCACACTAACGGCCTCATTTTAACTTAATCACCTCTTTAAAAGCCTGACCTCTAAATAGAGTCACAGTCAGATGTAAAGGGTTAGGGCTTCAGCATATGAATTTGGGGTTGGGGGACACAGTTCAGCCCACAGCACAAAGCAAATGTAAGTATGCAAAGAGATAATGGGTATTCAAGCACAAGAGATTGCAGGGTGCTTTAGGGCATAATTCA
Organism: Lipotes vexillifer; assembly: GCF_000442215.2. Taxonomy (NCBI): domain Eukaryota; kingdom Metazoa; phylum Chordata; class Mammalia; order Artiodactyla; family Lipotidae; genus Lipotes; species Lipotes vexillifer. Next base: position 587,080 of record NW_006781985.1, on the reverse strand, counting down.
TTATCACTTGGAAGGAAATGTCAGAACACACTGCCCCAGACTTTCACCAGGAGCAACTGGCTCATGGAAGCTACCTTCAAGTCTTTTTATTGTGAGGAAAGTGGAAAACAGGGGTGGAAGGGGGGAAGACACACAGAATAATTTTTATTAATATTTTGGTCACTGGGCATCCATTCTCTTTTATACTTTGATTTCCTTTGGGAATTTACCTCCTGGGCCCTATACACTGGGTGCTGTGGAAATGCCCTGCATTCCCAGCATAGGAGCTGAGAGGTCCCTGTGAAGACTTTCTGCACATCCAAGGTGGTAGAGCACACAACCTTAGTTGGCTAACTGGCTACAGTCTGCTGGAACATTGTGTCCTATTAAAGTGATGTAAGGATGAAGAAAAATTGTTGGGTTTTATTCACTTCTTCTGAAGAGCTCTGATAGCCCAATGTGTTATAATGTCCTGCTCCTAAGTCTGGTTTTCTGCCCTATTGCTGATTCATAATGCTTCCGGATATTCTTTCCCCAAGTTCTCTTTTGCTTAAAGTAGCTAGAGTTTGGGTCTATTGCTTACAACCAGAAAAGCCATAACTGGTAAAAGAGAGTGGAAGGATGAACAGAAGTTTGCAACAGAAGGGGAAAGGTGGAAGGAGGGAAAATTGAAAGAATAGAAAGATAGAAAATTGAAAGGAAAGAGGAAAGAAGAGATGGAAGAGGAAAGAGGTGGAAGGGCTAGAAAAGAAGAGGAAGGATGAAAGAATGAGAAGGTCACAAGGCACAGCAACTCAGATCTCCCTTGAGTGACATCAGCTCTATACCCGGAGAAGAGAATGTGGTTTCTCTCTAATGCTTAACATACAGAGTTTCAACTCAGCAAGAATATCTTTCTGTTCAAGGAAATTAGTGCTGCCCTGGTCCACCCGGGTCATTTAATAGCAAAAGTTTTCACCTCCTGGAGCAGCCTAAGGTTATGAAACCTTATACGGAGCTGAAATTTGCTCCCAGTAATATATACTCTCTGGAGCAGCTCCAAACAAGTCTCCTGACAGACTTGCAAATATTTTAAGACTGAGAGAGAAAGGGTGGAGATATAGAAGCTACACTCAATGAGGTCACTATATCCCAGATTCTGGTCCTCTGCTTTGTACATCCAGAAACTCAATTTATCCAGGGGACCCAGAATGGACCGGTCGATTCAAACAAATTCATAACGTGATTGACAGGTAGAACGGGATTCCAATTTCTCAGTACAAAAGTACTAAGTTAGAATCAGATCTGGATCCAAACTTGGCCCCTGTATTTCTTATCTTGTAATTTGTGTACAAGTTTATTAACCTCTCTGAGCCTGAGTAACGCCTGTGGTTGGTGTGAGGGTTGCATTAGATATTCCCTGTGAAGTGCCTGGGTGTTATGGGGACGCAGCACATGTCACTTGTCATTCCTCACCTTCTGCACCTGACTCCTCTCCTGAATCTCTTCAGATGCTCTCAGCCTCATCTGTTCTTGCTTCAGCTACTACAATAGCAACCAGCTCTGCGTTACCTCTGACTAATTTCAAGCAGGGGCAACCTGGCAGGGCCTTCCTCCTGCCTGTTTCTGCTCCTCTCCATCACGGCCACCCCTGCCGACTGGGAGGTGTGGAGGCTGCAGGATACTCCTTGGCACCCACCTGTGCATGACCTTGAAAGGTAGGGGAGTTACCACCATAGAGTGAGTCTTTGACCAAGGAGAAACAGGACCCAGGATAAATCCTTCCATCTTTCTCCATTCCACTGTCCTGTGACCGTTTATAAGGTCTGTCCCTTCATCCTCAGGACCCTTGGCCCCTTAGAATTTGCTATCTAGTGGCACTTGGCAGTCTCTGACCTCAGTAAGGCATCCTTGTGTTGGTTTTTCCTCCTTCTCTCCCTCCCTCCCTGAGATGCTTACTTCCTACCTAGTAATGACCCAGAAGCCTTTTCCTTAGGAAACCCAGGCTAAAATGAACTTTCTAGGGAATCCAGGCTAAAATGAACTCCGACTCCCTTTCCCTTTCCAATCACCAGAATACCCACATTGGTCTGTCCATTGTCTGGATCAGGCAAATTTCATGGTACCCAGGAGGTCATACTAAAAGTTTGCAGTTTGCTGGTATATACTTAGAATGAAATATTATGTAGCCTTAAAAAGTAAAAAAAAAAAAAAAAATCCTGTCATATACTACAACGTGGATGAACCTTGAGAACATTATGGTCAGTAAAATAAGCCAGTCATAAAATGACAAAAACTGTACAGTTCCACTTTAATGAAATACCTAGAATAATCAAATTCATAGAGACAGAAAGTAGAATGGTGGTTACCAGGGACTGGAGGGGAGGGAGAAATGGGGAGTATTGTTTAATGGATACAGAGTTTCTTTTCTGCAAGACGAAGAGTTTTAGAGATTGGTTGCACAACAATGTGAATGTACTTTAAACAAGTCCAGTGGGACCATTCCTACTGGAATTTGTAAACCGTATTTTAATAAATATAGTCAAGGATTGTGCTAGACTTAATCTTTTATAATTAGACTATAAATATCATCTAAACTACAATTTAGGTCTTGAAAGCCCCCTATTATGGATTTGATTTTGTCCCCCCTGCCAAATTCATATGTTGAAATCTTAACCCCTAGGATTTCGGAATGTGACCTTATTTGGGGACAGTGTCATTGCAAATGTAATAGTCAAGATGTGGTCATTAGGGTGGGCCCCAATCCAATGTGAATGGCGTCTTTATAAAATGGGAAATTTGAGACACATGCACACAGGGAAAGTGCCATGTGATGGTGAAGGCAGAGATTCTACAAGACAAGACACGTCAAAGATTGGCAGCAAACCACCTGAACCTAGGAGGAAGGCATGGAACAGATTCTTATTCACAGCCCTGGGAAGGAAACAACTCTAGTAACACCCTGATCTCAGACTCCTAGCCTCCAGAACTGAGACAATATATTTCAATGTTGTTTAAGCCACTTAGGTTATGGCACCTTGGCATAGGGAACTTTAGCAGCCCTAGCAAATTAATATGCCCCCCCGCATGAGTCAGGTCTCCTCTATCCTCTTCTGTGTAATTTTTTTTATACCCAGTGACAAGACTTCATATATATTTTATATAATTTTGGTTCAGAATATATGCCATCAAAATCACTAAAACTCTTGATTCTGTCATATATTGCATTTGCTCTGCTTCCAGGTTTATATTATCTGCAAACCAAATATTTAGTTCATTTTGGGTAAAGGCTGAATCTTCCGTCTCCTGGGATTCAGACCATGACTCAATGGTGCGTAGAAAGACATTGGCCTCATGGGAAGATATACATTCTGCCTAGCCGAATGAATAATAGTGATTTTATTACTGACATGTTTACATAATTGGCAGATTTCCCATAGGCCAACTAAAGTCAGTAAGATGGAAAATCATATCTCTTTCCATTAAAATGGTTTGGTGGTAATATAACAAAAAGTTCACAATTTTATTACAATTTTATTAAAAAAAAATCAGAAGCCGCAGAAAAAATCAACAATTTAGCCTGTGACTATACCTGCCTTCTTTCTTTCTTTTGGGTGGTTGTTGTGCCCACACCCCTTGTATAGATAGATAGATATCACGAGAGAGAGAGGTCATATATTTTGTGCATCACACTCGTGCACAGAATGACTTGGCTGAATTCAATATAGAGGAAAAGCAGAATGTGCCTTTTGTGTGTTTGTTGTTTTGAAATAATAGACCTCAAATTCTCCATTTGACTTGCCTGACACAGTTTTCATTAAGAGTAAATCTTGTTGTTTGATATTGTGGCACATCAGGGAAACAGCTTTGACTTCATTTTTCCTCTCTCCAACCCATCACACCAGGAGTCATAGCGTCTGTTGATACCATCTTGCTCCTCAGTTACCATTAACTCTGAGTAATCCTAGACTCATCACTTCACCTCTCTGGACACCTGGAAAATGAGGGCCTTGTGGTAGCCAACCTCTGAGGTCTCTTTTTCAGTGCTGATTCTGGGATGCTTTGGGGTCATTGGGGGCAGGGAATTCCTCATCATCAATATATGTTTTCAAAACGGCAATTCTCTTTTTAAGTAAAACAGTCCTTGCTAGGATTTCAGAGCTGACAGAGACAGAATTGGAACAGGTTTAGTAATCATAATTTAAATCTCTCTCCAGACATTTTTTTCTAATGTTTATAAGTGAAGGGTGTCAAAAGCATTCCATTAACTGGCATGAATTTTTATTGAATAGCAGGAGTAAATAATATATGACTTGGGAGGAAATTTCTATTAAATCTATTTGGAGTCTTATGTAGATAAAGCTATTCAATTTGTGCTTTGCTTCAATATGGATGAAGCATTAATATTTATCTACAAATAATCCATGGCTATTATTTTTACAGGTGCCTGAAACAATATATGCCTTTGAAAGACACGTGGGGAATCAGGAGCTTCCCCAAAGCCCCAGAGAGGACCTTGACGATAATTCTTCCATGATATGACCTGACCAGGCAGTGCCAAGCATTCTTTTGTGATCATCAGAGGCAGCTGCAGCCCTGGTGAGGAGAGAAGGCAAGGATCCTGGGGAGATGTCAAGGGGTCAATGGTAAAAAGGAGCAGCAGCTTCTCATTAGTACAGAAATAGAATGTTGAGAAAATGCAGAAAATAAATAAAATTAAATTTTAAATTTCTCTCCAAAACATAGCCTCCAAAAAAAATGGTCTTTGAGGAAATTAATATGCGTAGATGGCCAACTCTGCATAGCAAACGTTGCCAATGCAATCTCATCAAAACCCACAATAGCCCAGGGAAATACTAACGTCAGCCTCTGTTCATAGATCTGCTGGGTGACATTCAGAGGGCTAAGGGAGGGCAGGGGAAAACAGTATTTATTCAATATTTATTACATTCTTTCCAAACATTGTGATTAACCTTCACAAGAATCCTTTGAGATATGAGTCCATTTGACAGGTGAGGAAACTGAGGCTAACAGAGGTTATGTGTCTACCCAGACAAGAAGTGTTGGTGTTGAACTTGGCTCTGTGGACTCCTGGGTCTAAACTCTTTCCATTCTACCCTGCTGCATTAAGGAACATAGTTGAAATTTGATATTAGAACATTAACCCTAAAAACATTTTAAGTTTCATTAAAAGTCCTACAAATCTTTAGGGCATTGGGGCATTTTTTTCAATAGTCCAAAGTTTAGTTGTATTTCAGTAGGCAAACTGTTCCCAAATCCTTCTTCCTGAATCCCTCCACACAGCAGTGCAGTGGTCAGTGAACCTTCTGGAATTGTATGTAAAACTGAGTGTGTGTGTTTGTGTGTACAGCTTTCAAAAGTCTCAATTCCAAAGAAAGTTAGGAATTAGTGGCATAGATTCATATAACTGTTATTAGCCTCCAGGCCACTGGTGCTTTAATGGACTGTAAGAGGATGGACAATATCAGCCACAGAGGAAGTGGTTGCTTAACATGAATTAATGGATCCTTAGAGGAAATTCACTAACAGGCTTAAGGGAGGAGAGAGTCCCACCAAGCTTTTCATGGATAGAGTCATATCCAAGTGCATCTCATTCAGTCCTGAGCACCATAGTTAGGAAGGCCCTTGGCCAACCAGGGAGTAGCCAGAGGGAAACCACAGTGGATGTTGCATCAGGAAACCACTTAACGCAAAGAAGAGGTAGAGGGATAGAGTGTGAAAGGAACTCTCAGACGTTGAAAGTAGGAGTGTAAATGGTACAACTTTGAAAAGCACTATGGCAATATGTAATAATCTAAAAACGTGGATATTCTATAGCTTGGCAATGCTGCCTGTCCACAGAGAAACTCTTACTCGTGTACAAGGAGCCAAGTAGGAGAATATTATTATAGAATTGTGTATAATAGCAGAAATAAAAAGAACCAAAAAATAAAGAAAAATCTTAAAGCATATATATCTATTGACAGGAGAACGTGTTCCAAAAATGTAGAACATTCACAGAATGGGAAGCAAAAAGCAGCTAGAGTGAATGAACTATGTACCAATGTGGACAAACCTCAACACAAATTCTCAACACAAAATTTTTAAAGGTTATATACAATGTGCAATTCTCCACATAAACTTTAAAATCATGTGAAAATAAATAATAAATTGTGCATGTATACATGTGACTATGGTAAAGAAGAAAAATGTACATGGGAATGATTGCGCCAACTTCTAGAAGGTTATTACAGGGGTAGGATAAGGAATGGCTTTAGAGCAGTTACAGAGGGAGTTTTGGCTTCAACTGAATTTTTTTTTTTAATCTGAAGCAAATATGGAAAAATAGTGCAGTTTAACAAAGGTGGGTAGTGGACACATACTTTTAATTATTTCTATTATTATATTATTATTATCAATATATTACATATCTCTGCACTTGAAAAACTTTGTAATATTGAACACAGAAAGACATTGTGAGCCACCTTTACTGAAAGGGTTCAGATTGAGGCTGCATGTCTATTAGAGTCAATTCCTGCAACAGCTTAAGACTAAATTAACTGGTGAGTCCTTTCCAGCTAGAAGCCTGTCAGAGTCTAGTGCCCCGCCCCCCAGCACTCGGATAACCAGCCTGCATTTGTTTTGCACCTGCATTTGCTTGCACCTGCTTTGCACCTGGTACACTAGGATCAATGCAGAATGCAAGGAAATGAAAATCCCCATTGGAATGATAGCTCTGTTTGTGGGCAGGGTCCCTTTCCACACGTAGAGCCTGTGTGTGATTCCTACACAATTTATGACTCAGTCTGTCCTTAAGGCTTTACAGGGAAAACTTTCAAAACTTACAGTTTTCAGAGTTCCAGCCAGAGGTTAAATCATGGTGGAGTCTGTCTTTTTCCATGACCCCCTTCACCTACCTTCTTACTTCTCTGGGCAAGAAACCAACCACACCACCCACGCTGCCCTTGTGCCCAGTACTTTCAAAACAGCTCTGGCTCACATGAGGGACCTCTTACCTCACCCTGTCACCCTACCTGTGCCTCCCTCTGAACCAGTGTCCCACATGGTATGTGCTATCTTCTCACCCTTCCCCTGTTCAGAGCTTCATGCTTACCGTCTCCTACCAAGGTGAAAACGAGGTGATGGATTTGCATAGAATCAAATTCCATGGTCTGTATGGTGCCTGTTTGGGGGCAAGACTTTAACCCAAAGTGACTCAAGGGATTGACAGCATAAAAAAGAAGCAGGAGAGATATTTGGGGGCATGCAGGCCTTAGACTCATGTCTAAGGGCATCCTTGATTCCCCCAGACAACCTTTGATTTGGGAGAATGCTTTCCTTTTGACTTGGCATCATAGACTTGGCATACACACTGGGAGCCTATCAGTCCTGGTTTGAATCTTGGTTTGCTACTTTCTGGCTGAGGAATCTTTGGCAAGTTTCTTAAATATTGTGTGTTCTTAAACGTACAGCATTCTTAGAAGTTAGGAAACAAAGTAAGATAAGTTATGTAAGCTATTACGCAATTAATGTTAGTTCCTTTATTAGTTATCTATGCTACATGACAAATTACCCCCAAACTTAGCAGCTTATAACAGTAATATATTTTAAAGAATTTTTTTTTGATGTGGACCATTTTTAAAGTCTTTGTTGAATTTGTTACAATAGTGTTTCTGTTTTATATTTTGGTTTTTTGGCCACAAGGCATGTGGGATCTTAGCTCCCCAACCAGGGATGGAACCCACACCCCCTACATTGGAAGGTGAAATCTTAACCACTGGACTGCCAGGGAAGTTCTTACAGTAATACATTTTAATCTCACCATTCCTGTGGGTCAGGAATCCGGGCGTGACCTGGCTGGGTCCTCTGGCTCAAGGTCTCTTACCGTCTGCAAACAAGGTATCAGACAGGGCTGAAGTCATCTAACGACCTGATTAAGGCAGTTACTGCGGCTGTTGGACTGAGGACCTCAGTTCCCCCACTGGTGTTGGCAGGAGGCCATCCTGTGTTCCTTGCCACATGGGCATCTCAACATGGAAGCCGACTTCAGAGACAGAGAGACAGAGAGAGACAGAAGTCACATTCTTTTATACCCTAGCTTCAGAATTAACATCTCCTCAGTTTTCCCATATTCTACTCATTAGAAGGAAGCTACTAGGTCCAGGCCACACTCATGGGGAGAAGATTACACAAAGGTGTGAATACCAGGAGGCAGAGCTCACTAGGGTCCCTTGTTCAAGGCTGCCTACGACAGTTCCTTTCTTTTCCCCACTTTTGGGTCAATCCTGACCAAAAGAATACTCACACATCACCCTTTGTTAAACGTACTTAATCTGCAGCTATTTGTAATGCATATGCAGAATACCTCTTAATGTTTTAAAGACTTTCCATTCAGATAATGTTTATATAGAAATTATATAGTATTCCCATATATGTATATAGCTTCTTTCCTTTGAGAATTTCTGATACTTTAAGATCAGTAAGATAATAATTCTGCTAGAACCTCCCTTCTCAGATGAGATCAAGATAATGAGCCACTGGGGGGCTAAGCCTCAAGATTCCTCCTGTGTCCACTCCTCTGTGGCCCAATGGCCCCTCACACAGCATGTCCTTGGGCCTGAAGGAAGTTCCATCTACCCACAGATCCAAGGGAAGCCACAGTCTGAAAACCCCCTCCCTCATTACTCACAGCCCCATTCTCCCTTTAATTTCTAGGAAGACAAGCAACACAGAGTCTCCCTTGGCCAGCTGGGAAGACCAAAGACAGGCTCCCAGCCCTGGCACTTTGCCTAAGACCAGGAAGGTACAGTCTGCATTCCCCTCTTATCTTCCTGTCCCTGCCTGGTCCATGCATCTCTGCTGAGACATCAACTATGGCCCCATTTTTGCCCACTTCTAATAAATTAAGGAATAAATTAATGATCATGCAGGGCCTTGTAAACACAGCTCTACATTGAAAAATTCAAGAGAACCAAAGCCTCCTTCTTCTTGTCTTTATCATGCAGCTTCGCTCTCTATCAAAACCTCTGAGCCTTGAAAGTGTTAAACGAGCAAATGTTTAGTAGCTTAGATTGTTGTTGCTTTGTCACTTTGTCCTGCTTACCTGGCCCCGCTCTGCCCTCTATTTGCTCCCCTCCCACCACTCTTCTTTGTTGTCAGCATCATAGCACCCAGGAGAACTGTAGGCCAGATCCACTGGTCATCTCCTTGCATCCCCTGTGCTGCTTTGTGTCTCTGGCTCTTGCCTGAGTTATCCCTGCATCTATGATGCCTTTTTCATCTGACTATCTCTTCTTCCTCCTTTAGAACACAGCTCAGGTGCTGGGTCCAGGCAACTGAGCATTAATTCCTAAGCCCCACAGTGGTCCTGTGTGACAGAGTATAACATTACCATAGAATTTACTGTGTTATATTGGAATGTCTTGTTTGCATACTCACCTCCACCATAGGGGCTTCCTCCAAGATGGACCCAGTGACAATGTTATCTCAACAAAATAAAGGCCATATATTATTGGGACAAGCCCACAACTAACATCATACCCAATGATGAAAGGCTGAAAGCTTTTCCTCTAAGTTCAGGAACAAGACAAGAGTGCCCACTCTCACCACTCCTCTTTAACATGATACAGAAGTCTTAGCTAGAGCAATCAGGCAAGAAAAAGAAATAAAATGTATCAGAATTGGAAAAGAAAAAGTAAAATTGTCTCTATTTGCAGATGACGTGATTTTATATATAGAAAATCCAAAAGATTGCAACCAAAAAACTATTAGATCTAATCTAGACGTTAGTTTTATTCCCACTTTGCAAATACAGTATGTCCCCTGCATACGAACCTTCATGCTGCAAACATTCAAAAATGTGAAAGTGCCCAGAGAAAGGATGAAGAGAGACAAGAGGAAGAAGAAGTAACTGAAGAACTGAAGAGATTCATGATGTAGAAAATGGCACGGGGATTTTCTTTATTTGAGGAGGCACTGCTAGTTTTTGAGGCACAGGATCTGAATGTAGAATAGTACACAAATGTTGCAGCAGCCGTTCAGAATGCAATCCAGTGCTACCATGTCATCTATGATGAGAGAAAAAGAGCTACTACCTAGACATCACTGGATTGTTTTTTTCAGGAGGGTAGATAGAATTGAATCCAGCAAGGAACCAGAACCTGTGCCATCGACGTCAGGCATGAGTGACATTGCAGCTTGCCCTCCGTCTCCTGTTGCTGACGATCCTTCAGCTCTACCATCTCCCACCTCCTCCCCCTCCTCCAGTCAGTAACTCTTCTCGCCTGTTTACTCGATGCCAGCCCCTGGATGCCAGCTGTTGTACTGTACTGCTGTACTTCTCAAGGTACTGTACTGTAAGATTAAAAATGTTTTCTTTATTTTTTGTGTTTGTTTTTTATGTATTATGTGTGTGAAGAGTATTACTATAAACCTATTACAGTACAGTACTCTATAGCTGATTGTGTTAGTTGGGTACCTAGGCTAACTTCATTGCACTTAAGAACAAACTGGGGACTTCCCTGGTTATGCAGGGGCTAAGAATCCGCCTGCCAATGCAGGGAACACAGGTTCAAGCCCTGGTCTGGGAAGATCCCACGTGCTGCGGAGCAACTAAGCCCGTGCACCACAACTACTGAGCCTGTACTCCAGAGCCCGAGAGCCACAACTACTGAGCCTACTTGCCACAGCTACTGAAGCCTGCACACCTAGAGCCTGCTCTCCACAAGAGAAGCCACCGCAATGAGAAGCCCGCACACTGCAACAAAGAGTAGCCCCGGCTCACTGCAACTCGACCAAGTCTGTGTGCAACAATGAAGACCTAACACAGCCAAAAATAAATAAGTAAATTTATTTTTTAAAAAAAGAACAAATTGGACTTATGGACGTTCTCTCAGAATGGAACTTGTTCATATGTAGGGGAGTTACTGTAAGGAGAACAAGGTTTAGAAAGGTTAAGTAGCTGGCTCAAGGTCACGAGGTCAGAAAGGAGCAGAGGGAAGTTTCAAATTCAATCTGTCAGTCCTGAAAGTCCATGCGCTTAACTATTCAGCTAGACAGCCTCCTGCATCTTCTCACCAAGCTGCCAGTCCTCTACCCTCCACTCTCAGCAAGGGTCCAGCATGGGGTTGGTGCTCAATCTGTGCCTGTCTAGTACAACTGAATTGCACCCAGTTGTTTATAGATAAGGAAATTACATTCCTACTACCTTCATCAGAGCCAGGAGAAAGGAACAGGTCATTTTATATGTACGGGATTTAAATATTCTCATCTCATTTTTTCCTAAGTGACAGGATAATCATCTTTCTCATCAACACTTGCAGGCTCAATAAAAACTGCAGATAAAATGAGAATGTAATTTGTTGTTAACATATAACCATCTTATACTCATATCAACTAGGTTTAAGTGCATTAGAAAAAATTACAGAGAAAGAGCTTTAACTACATTTGCAAAAAGTACAGTCATTAGTAAGTGGGCTCTCAACTGTTGCTGAGTCAAGGCTGTTCGTGTACCGTGTCTCCCTGTCCCTTTAAATACCACGCTCTTTCTCTTTGGGGAAAGGAGAGTGATGTAATGATGTATACTTCTAATTATAACCGACCAAACTCTTCCACACTCAGTTTGATTCCCTGCAGGTTTCACCATTTGCCAATATCTATTTAACTGTAGCAGTAACAGGAAAAATGCCCAAGTCTAATCAGCTAGAAATTCTTTGGCTCTCTCCCACTTCAGTGGAATCATATTTTTGCACTTGAGGTCATCTTTATATATAAGAGGGGAGCAAGGCTGGGAGAAAATTGGTATTAAAAATAGAGCAAAGTTCCAGACTCTCACTCTCTAGAGCTCATGGAAGATTCTGGCCTTTTATTATTCATGATTAATGCTGACACCACCACCGCTGCCTCGAGAGCATGCCAAGGATCTTCACAGTGCCCTGGCTTCATCTTGGCAGTGGCCATGGTTGGCATCTTTCAGGAAGTTTCCTTTTCCTTCTGCCCATCACATCCAGACACCATGATGGCAGGGTGAGTCCAGGTAAATGGCATGTCCGTCCACCCATAGGCTACCCTCCAGCTCTGAAACCCTGACCACCTCTCCCACTGCTACCTACCTCACCCCCATGCCCAAGGCTGCCTCAGCCCTGAACAGCACCTGCCCCAAAGTTCACAATTTAGGGATGGAGGTTACCAATCAGCTGAATCATTAAATTAAATACTGAAAATATGCTGCCAACAAGAGAATTCCTTCTAGTCAGAAAACTTAACTTTCATAGATAATGCCCCTGCTTGTGAATTTAATGCAAAAGTCACTCTAGTGGTAGCATTCTGGAATAGTTAAGAATATATTTTTAGGCAGGTGAAGGGTTTTTAGGAAATCTTGAGTTATAACTGGTGATGGGAAAAATAATTAGATGAGCAAGCAAAGGAGAGGGGAGTGTTGGTTGAGTCCTTTCCATGCTAAGTACTGTGCTTAATTCTGAATTCAGAATATCTCATTTAATTAATGTCTCAAGGGTGTTACCATCACCCTATGGGTAAATCTAAAAATCCACATTCTTGCAGTTGAGGATACTGAGGTTCAAGGAAGTCAAATAACTCTTCCACTAGGGAGGGTGGGAGGGAGACGCAAGAGGGAGGGGATATGGGAATATGTGTATACGTATGGCTGATTCACTTTGTTATACAGCAGAAGCTAACGCACCACTGTAGAGCAATTATATTCCAATAAAGATGCTGAAAAAAAAAAAAAAACTCTTCCAAGATCACACACCCAAATGGAAACATAAATTCTGGTCAGGTGATCTCCAAAGTGCTGTTTTTGCTTCCACCTCACACTGGGGGGACCAGGGGTCAAGTGTTGGCCCAGCCAACCAGATGAAGGTGCAGAATCTGAACATGGAGTCAGGACAAGTGTTGCTCTTCTAGAAAAGGATGTGTGGCCCTATGGTCCAAATCTAATGGCTAGGTTAGAAGCTGTACCCGAGTAAGGGCAAGGCGACTAACAGAAAAAAGACAGTGGCCAATAGATGAAGCAGATGCATTCAGAGAAGCCCAGGGAAGCAGGAGAGAGGTTCCAGGGAGGTCCAAAGCAGGCCCAAGGAGAGTGGTCTTCAGGGCCAGGGTCTCCATCTATTTTCAAACTGGAGGTCAGGGCAGAGAACGAGGCAGATGACTGAACACTCAGTTGCTGGACCAGAGATTCAGGATTGGGCAGGGAATGACCCCAAGCCTGGCCTGTCGCTGCGGTGCTAAGCATAGAGCCCTGGACCTCTGTGTGCCCAAATACGGGATGAGGTTGATCCCTCAGGAGGGTCTCTGTTATCTTAGGTTGCTAGGTCGAGAAACCTGCAAGGTTGTAAAGATGTGAGGGTCATTGACCCTGTGAAGGTCTGGGGCAAAGCCTGAATATTATCCCATTTTACAGAAGCCAACAGGATTACCAACTCCCGCCATGGTCAGTGGGTCAGCACCCTCACTCAGTCACCAAATGCTCTTTTGGGTCCCTACGATTCTTTCATTCCTGTAAGAATGTGTTTCCTTTAAGAAACACAGCCACTGCATGGCTGTGTTCTGCTCTAGGTATAGAAAGACAAAAGCCAGCTTCTGTGCTGGGTGTCATGGGAAATGACTTGGTGAGAAAGACCCAGACTCTCCCTCCTGAAGTTTATAATAATCTAGTAGAGAAGATAGGACACAAACTGGAATAGTTACAATATCAGGTCACATATGCTAAGTGGCCCCTGGAGGAGCAAAGTAGTAGTTCTGCATAAGAGAGAAAGGAGGGTGTGCTTCTGGTGGTAGGAAGAACACAAGAGGGTAACTAAAATGATTTGGTGAGATTCCCAGGAACACATGAACTTTGCTGTAAAGAACACAAGGAGAGGTGTGGGGTTAGGAGGTGTAGGCTGCAGGTCTGCAGTGGCCCTCATCTACATGACATGCACCCGTTTTGTTCCTCTCAGGCTGGTCCTTTCCAGTCATGGAGGCAAAGCTCCGTGGTCATCCTTCATGCCTACCTCTGACCTCAAAATGCCACGCCCTACTCTGTGGTCATCCTTCATGCCTACCTCTGACCTCAAAATGCCACGCCCTACTCTGTGGTCATCCTTCATGCCTACCTCTGACCTCAAAATGCCACGCCCTGCTCTGTGGTCATCCTTCATGCCTACCTCTGACCTCAAAATGCCACGCCCTACTCTGTGGTCTTTCCAGGGACACATGCTCTCCTCCTGAAGATCGCTGACAAACAACCTCCCCACCATCAAGTGGTCCAAGGTTAGATTCCTCCCTTGACATTTTGTTGAATCCCCTTTCCCTTGAGCGTGGAAAGCTGTGTGGCTAGAGTTATCAGGGCTCTCTTGATCAAAGTGCACCTTACCTACCAAATGACAATACTCCTGAAAGAGAGCAGAGAGAGCCAAGCTGCTCTCCAGGTCATATTTGAAAAGTACTAGAGGAGCTTGCTATCATCCCGTAGGAAATTTGTTAAGCAAAATGATCATCTGGAGCACAAATAACCCCACCCTACCTGTCTATTTTCTAAATGTGAATTCTGCAGAAGACGAGTTTTCTTCTTCCTTATGTATCTGTGCGTTCTTGGATATGTACTTTCATGGAAGCTTAACTTGACTTAAAATTGTCCTTCTCTGCAAATTATAAGTGGACTTCAGAGCAGAGAAGTCATTTCTTTTTTATAAATGTATTCATTTATTTATTTTTGGCTGCATTTGGTCTTCGTTGCTGCACGCGGGCTTTCTTTAGTTGCGGCAAGCAGGGGCCACCCTTTGTTGTGGTGCACAGGCTTCTCATTGCGGTGGCTTCTCTCGTTGCGGAGCACGGGCTTTAGGCATGCAGGCTTCAGTAGCTGTGGCGCATGGGCTTAGTTGCTCCACGGCATGTGGGACCTTCCCAGACCAGGGATTGAACCCGTGTCCCCTGCATTGGCAGGTGGATTCTTCACCACTGCGCCACCCAGGGAAGTCCCAGAGAAGTCATTTTTAAAACTCATTTTCTCAAAGGGTCTTGTACAGCAACACTCCATGAGGCTCGACTGCTGGACTGGCTGGCTCTATGCTGGTCTCACCTGACTCAGTGACAACCTGGGGGTGGACAAGTGGCTTACTCTTTGTGGATGCTGTTCTCTGGATGCACATGAGGATGCTTCGTGGAAGTCAGCCCTTCTGTGGGGACCACTTTGTTCAGGTCTGTTCTTCAAGGCCTCCAAGGTCTACCCATTTCAGGTATCAGAATCCTAAAGGCCTAGGGAGTTAACATCCTTTGGCTGAAGTTATTTCTCCCCAGTAAGATGAAGCAGCATAATGTGACAGAAAGAGAAATGACCCCCAAATCAGGCAAGCTGAGCTCAAAGAGCACTTTTGGTAATTACTAGCTGTGTGGGCAAAGTACTAAATGTAACAGCACCTATTTCAGAAAGTTGTAAATATAAATGAGTCTGCATTATAGTAGTCCTTTAGTGAATGATAGCTTTATACAATCTTCCTTCCTTTTTTTTTTTCTCTTTGAAATACGTCATGTTGAATGTTTCTCTGATGTGTTATCTGTGCAATTTTTTTTCACATCTTTATTGGAGTATAATTGCTTTACAATGGTGTGTCAGTTTCTGTTGTACAGCAAAGTGAATCAGTTATACGTATACATATATCCCCTCTTTGGGGGATTTCCTTCCATTTAGGTCATCACAGAGCATTGAGTAGAGTTCCCTGCACTATACAGTCGGTTCTCATTAGTTATCTATTTTACGCATAATAGTTGTATATATGTCAATCCAAATCCATCCCACACCCGCCTTCCCCCCTTGGTATCCATACATTTGTCCTCTACATCAGTGTCTCTATTTCTGCTTTGCAAATAAGTTCATCTATACCATTTTTCTAGATTCTACATATATGTGTTAATCTACGATATTTGACATTTTCCCCCACCGCTGGGAAGGGGGGGTCAGAAGCAAAGTGGTATCTGGGTGGGTTATTGGCACTCCACTTTCCCAGTTTTGCCATGTAGTAGAAGATCCTTATCGTCATAAGTCCTCTGCAGAGGGTGGTGAAAAATACTGTGAGGCTACCACATCCTGGCCTTCCAGAGAGTTATAGGGGTGGTTTTGGCAAGAGGCATCTCTAGAGCATTTTATCCCAAAGCTATCAGCATAAAAGACAATATAAAGAAGAAAATCCTGAAAATCTTAAAACCTTTTTAGAGGAATTATCAGGCAGAAAAGTTTCCTAGACTCTAGAAAAACAGTTCATGGTGGGAAAAGCCCTGGTTAGTGAGTCAAAAGACAGGGGTTTCAAAACAAACTTCAACCTTGAGAACCGTGGCCTTGACCAAGACAACTAAACTCTGGGGACCATAGTTTTTTTTTCTCAGCTCTACATGAGGGGCAGTGTTCCTTTTTCACAAGTTTGGTGTAAAAATTTATGGGGATCTGTGTGAAACACATTTAAAAATGATGATGTGCCACACAATATTATCATTAAAAATTATGAATAATAATGATAGTAAAAGGGGGAGTTTGAAAGTTAGAGGTCGTCAGTGCCTCTTAAAATTGTCTAAGAAAAGAGAACATTTTTTAGGTGAGTGTTTCTGAAACTTTATTTAACATGATCCTCAATAAGAAAAATCATTTTACATTGTGAGCCAGGATCTATATGTATATGTCTGTGTGTGTACATATATATTAATTCTCTAGAGAAACAGGACCAATAGGAGGTATTAAGAGTATTGGCTCATGGGGACTTCTCTGGCTGTCCAGTGGTTAAGACTTCATGCTTCCACTGCAGAGGGCACTAGTTTGATCCCTGGTTGGGGAACTAAGATCCCACATGCCGTGTGGTGCAGCCATAAATAAATAAATAATAATAACTGTTCACCAGCCCAGGGCTGCAAATATACATTTATAAAAAAAAAAGTATTGGCTCATGTAATTATGGAGGCTAAGAAGTCTTATGATCTGCCATCTATAAACTAGAGTCCCAGGAAGCCAGGGGTGTAGATTATAGTCCGAGTGAAGGCCTGAGGAACAGGAACACCAAGGGCAGAAGATCAATGCCCCAGCTCAATCAGTCAGAGACTAAATTCAACCTTCTTCTAACTTTTTGCTCTATCCAGGCCTCCAACAGATTGAATGATGCTCACCCACTTTGGAGGAGGGCAATCTGCTTTACAAAGTTCACCAATTCAAATGCTAGTCTCTTCCAGAAACACTCTCAAAGACATCTGAGCATCTCTCGGCCGAGTCAGGTTGACACCTGAAATTAACATTACAGCATTCAAAAACAAACACTTCATAAAATAATACTTACCTTGAAAAATAAAATGGACTCTGATGTGTTCCATTCTTTTTTGTTCTACTTGAAATAAAATGCTGACCATAATTCTTTAAATAGATTTTTAAAAACACTGATAGGTCACAGCTACAGCTTGAAAATCACTAGTGTAGATTAGGGGTCAGTAGACCCCCTCTAAAGGGCCAGATAGTAAATATTTTAGGCTTTACAGGCCATAGAGTTTCTGTTTCAGAAAGCAGCCACAGACAATGCATGAATGAATGAGCATGGCTGTGTTTCAATAAACCTCATTTACAAAAACAGGTGGTCTGCTGACCCTTGGTCTAGATGAACTCAAGATTTTTTAGGCAAAAATGTGCTAAAGGACTATGAGACTGTAATGCAAATAGCCTTAAAAACCATCTGGCTCTCTAAGTCCATTGCAGAGCTTGCTAACAACCTCAATTTGGCCTCCTGTAGCAATCCACCCTCGCGGGGGGGGGGGGGGGGGG
>NW_006781985.1:562411-569220 GCF_000442215.2 Lipotes vexillifer | reverse complement strand
GACCCCCCCCCCCGGGGGGGGGGGGGGGGGGGAGAGTTTTTCCAACAGCAGAAATAGCCAGCCCTATCTCTCCTGACAAGTCCTCCTCCCAGTGCAAATCAACAACCTGGCATCTGGTCACGAGTTGAATTAGTGTGAGTCATTGCCCAAGAGCCTGATCAGACTTGAGTGAAAAAAGGAGTCATGTTCCAAAGCCTACAAAACCAAAGACTGGATTCCAAAATGTCTCATCTGACAAAGCACTGCCTTCCCCGTTCCACTCCTGCCCCAGCCTGGAAAAGCGAGATTATCAGAGTATTAACTATGGAAACCAAAATGATTGTGCACTGCAATGGGCAGTTCCATTTTCAGTTGGGTCTTTGACATTGTGTGACTGTGAGAGAGGAAACTGCAATGATCACTGTAGTGAAGGACACGTTTACCCGAAACTTTTTCATCGGCAATCTAAAGTGATCTTTATTCATAGGCAATCTAAGTGATTTTTTAGTTTGACTCTTCCAGAAAATCATCTTGTCATTATTTCAAAGTGAGCAGAGCACAGCCTGGTGACCCTTGACACAAACAACCTATGATCCTGCAACCGCACTCAGAGAACCAGTGATTTTGACCTCCTTTGGCACCTTACTTAGTGCCTCAAAGGCATAAGATTCATTATGAGCTCACCAAAGTGTCAGAAAACTCTTTCATAAGGGACCAGATAATAAATGATTTAGGTCTGCAGGCCCAGAGGCAAAAGCAAAGACTTACAGAACCATTTAAAATGTAATCATTTAAAAATGTAAAAATCACTCCTAGTTCACAGACCCTACAAAAACAAGAGGAGAGCTACGTTTGGCCCATAGGCAGTAATTTGCCAAGCCCTGGTTTAGAGGGATGGAGGGCAGGACAGTAGCACAGTAACATTATTCAACTGGGGAAAAAAATGACAGATTTGTCTTTTGGAATATATTCTTTCAATGTCATTGCCCCCTTTGATGGATAGCATTAACTGAAGGGAATTTATTGTACTGGAATAAGGATATTTACTAGGCTAAAAATTAAGTACATAATTTAAGGTTAGAAGGTTTTAAAGATAAAATTATATGGTTAATTTTTATTATAAATATTCTTTATGATATAGTGTAGAAATATGATATTTTAATCTTGTGGATTTAGAAGAACAAGTATTAATAAGTTGAAGACACTGATATAGTGTTATAGAGTAAAATTTCATGAAAATTCTATATTCTTGAGATCCATACAATGAAGTGAGAAGAAAAAGTGTTTAGAATCTGGCCAGTAGAGCAGAAGTCACCATTAAGATTGGACCTGGTTGTCCTGTTATGGGCCCTTGAGCACATGTTAATGACATATAAGAAGCAAAACCACATGCAGATAAGGTAGGAAGATAATCTGGGATGAGCTTCAAATGGTCTTTTGAGTCCCATTTGAAAGAAGTACTAGAGTGGGGTTGGGTAGAGAACAAAGAATGAAACAGTGAAGAACTTGGATGGAAAATATAAGAAAGAAGCTGGGTCCTTGTGAATGAGAATGTTTAGGATGCTGAATATGTCCAGTGTTCCTGCCAAACCATCCACCTTCATGATTCCACGTTGTCCCATCTGTTCTGCTCATCACCATTGCTGCTGGCTTGAGGCAGTGTAACAAGGAATAGAATTAAATAGAAATTTTTGTCAAGGAGTGGAGCATGGTCTTGGCTGGGAAAACAGACACAAGCCCCAGGGCTGAAGAGTGAGGTGGGGCTCAAAGGGGGAGAATGAGTGCAAAGATCTGAAGCCAACAGGAGCAGTAATGAGTACACATACAGAATCAGTAGTTCAAGACAAAGGCATGAGGAAGTTGAAAGCATGAAATGGTCGCAATTCAGAAAAAGTTCCATTTGAAGGCATTGGAAAGCTATCAAAGCAGCAGAAAAGAACAGTTTGGTAGCTGCCAGAGGCAGAAAGTGGGCAAAATGGGTGAGGGTGGTCAAAAGGTAGAAACTTCTAAATATAAAATGTCATGGGGATATAATGTACAGCATATAACTATAGTTAATAATACTGTATTGCTGTTTGAATGTTGCTAAGAGAGTAGATCCTAACAGTTCTGATCACAAGAAAAAAATGTGACTATGTATGGTGACAGATGTTAACTAGGCTTCTTGTGATCATTTCACAATATATATAAATATTGAATCATTCAGGTTGTACACCTGAAACTAATATAGTGTTATATGTCAATTATATCTCGATAAATAAATAATCAAAAAATAAAAGATCACTGTGAGAAATAAATAGATACTGGTCTTTAAAACAAAAAGCAGAGAAGAGAAGCACATTAATGTGAATCTGACATTCTAGAAATGTTTTCCCCTTGAGGCATTTACTAATACTAAAACAGCTCAGAGCTAAGAGACTAAGTAAGAAGCAGAGTGTAAAGTGGTGTCTAATAGGCTGAGAGGCTAAGCAGAGATTTTGGTAATCTCATAGAGCTGGGAAGGCAGATATTGAAGGTCAGAGCTCACCAAATAGATGGAGCCCTGGTAAACACACCAGACTTCCAGTTAGAACCATAGAAATGATAAACCCTAGGAGCAACTTTAAATAGAAATAGACCATCCCACATAAAAATTGAAACTAGTGTTCAAACTACTCAATTACCAACTGTATTAAAGAGATCTGACTCAACTCTCCCTGCCAGAAAGAAAAAAATAAACTCTCTATGGAAAAATATGTCAGCCAGAGTCTCATATGATCTTGAAATTTTCCATACACAATATTTGACTCTCAATAAAGAAATTACCATGCATTCCAGGAGTTAGGAAAAATGACTAAAGATTAAAAATCAAGAGTGAAAACAGGAAAAAAGTGACAAGCTTGAGAATTTCATTTTAAAAAAGACTAGTGGGAATTCTAGAACCAAAAATATGAAAACTAAGGATTGATTAGATGAGTAGATTAGACACAGTAGAAAAGAGGATTGGTGAACCAGAAGATAGGTCAGTAGAAAATATTCAGACTAGGGCTTCCCTGGTGGCACAATGATTGAGAGTCCACCTGCCGATGCAGGGGACACAGGTTTGTGCCCTGGTCCAGGAAGATCCTACATGCCGTGGAGCAGCTAAACCTGTGAGCCATGGCTGCTGAGCCTGCACGTCTGGAGCCTGTGCTCCGCAGAGGGAGAGGCCACAACAGTGAGAGGCCCGCGTACCGCAAAAAAAAAAAAATCAGACTAAATAATGTAGAGAAAAAAGATTATATTAGACACCTGAGATACATTAAGATCTAATATTTGCAATATTTGGATAATTTGTACACCAGAAGGAAAAGAAGTTAAAAATGGAACAGAAGCAATGTTGGAAGAGATAACAGAAAAACATCAGAAAACTGAAGAAAGGCATCAAATCAAAGATTCAAAAAGTTATTTGAACTCTATACAGAGTTAAAAAAGAAACTTCCCACAAAGAAAATTCCAAGACCAGATGACTTCCAGAAGATTGACTACATTATCTTCAATGATAATCATGCTCCTAAAATTCTGGCTATAAATGATGAACGCATTTTTTCTCATGCATCACAGAACAGACAAAAGCTCTTTCACCTGCATCTTGCCTGAATTCTTGACCAACAAAATTAGGGTAATAAAATAGTTGTTGTTTTACACACACATGCACACACACACACACAACCTTCCAAAGAGAACCCCAAGACCAGATGTCTCCACTGATGAATAGTTCCAAATATTAAAGGAAAGACCAGAACAATCTTACATAAGATCTTTCAGAAAATAGAGTGAACACTTTCTAATTAATACTACGAGGCCAATATCATTTTACTTCTCAAAAGTGGCAAAACATTATAAGAAATGAAAATTACAGGTAAATTTTTCTCAAAAAAATATTGTTTCACACAGAGATCAAGAATATATGTAAAAAATACTACATTAGGACCAATTTTCAGCTTATTCTAGGAATAAATGTTGGTTTAAAATTCAGAAATCAATTGATGTAATTCATCCTATTAGTAGAATAAAGGAGAAAAACCAAATAATTTTCTCAATAGATGAAGGAAAAGTAGTTAACAAAATTCAACCCTGATTGATTCGTGATTTAAAAAACAATCTCTTAGCAAACAAGCTAAAAAGGAGCCTCCTTATCTGATGAAGAGTATCTACAAAACACCAAAGGCAAACATCATACCTAATGATCCATTATTACAATTTTTATCAGAGATCAGGATTAAGGTAATGACTCTGCCCACTCCACTCCCATTTAACGTTGTATTAGAGGCTGTGACCACTGTAATATGTTACTAAATAAAATACATGCAGGCACACATTCTACCTAAAATAAACACAACTGGATTAAAAAGGAAGAAAGTAAAGTTGTCTTTCACAGACAACATGATTTTACGCATAGAAATTTTTAAAAAAACTACACATTATTAGAATTAGTAAATAAATTTAGCAAGGTGGTGGGATACAAGATCAGTATAAAAAATAAATTGTACTCCCTAGACCAGCATCAAACAATTTTTTAAGTGAATTAACCAAATAATGCCATGTAGGATAGTATCCAAAAAGTTCAAATACCTAAAAATAAACCAAAGTGCAAGACTTCTAATACAATACAGAAGAAGAATATTGAAAGAACAGAAATAAAACCTAGATAAGTGGAAGACTATATCGTGTTTCATGGATTAGAGGAGTCAGTGTTGTAAATGTGTTGATTTTTTCTGGGTTGATCTTAATTCCAGGAAGTTTATTTTTGAAACTTGAGAATCTGAATTTTGAAATTCATATGGAAATGCCAAGAACCAAAGGTAGCCAGAATAAACTTGAAATACTTCCACCATCCTATGTCAAAACTGATTATAAAGGCATTGTAATTAAGATATTAATTAGTGCAAGAATAGACAATAGGCCAATTTAACAGAATAAGAGTCCACAGAGTTATACATAAAAGGCACTTGATTTATGACAGAGTGAAAAGAGGACATTGTTGACAATAATGATGCTGCATCAGCTTAATATTTACATGAAAAAATAAAACATGGTAAACCAAAACATGAGCCTTACCTCAACCCACATACACAGCTCAATTTTAAATAGACTATTGAAGATACAGAAGATATCTTTAGGACTATTTCTTTTGGCAAAGATATCTCAAACAGGAAAATATAGGCACTACTCGTAAAGGAAAACAGATACATTGGACACTACTGAGAGAATGGAACTACAAGCCACAGATTTGAAGAATATATTTTAATCTATATTACCAACGAAAGAGTCATAGCCAGAATATAAGAATAAGGAAAAGATCGATAGAAATAATAGAAAATAGGAAAAAATCTATTGAAAATCAGACAAAAAATTCGAAGTGACTTTTAAAAACATATAATAATCACTAGGAAAATACAAATTAAAGCCGCAGTAGGATACCACAACATATTCAGAAGAATAGGTAAAATTAAAAGGACTGACTCTACCAAATATTGGTCAATTGTAGAGAAACTGGAATCTTCATACATTCCCGGTGGAATGCACATACATTAGTACAACTTCTTTAGAAAGTTGTACTAATGATTTGCAGTTCCATTCTTAGGAATAGATATACCCAACAGAAATTCATACACAGGTTCACCACTAGGGATGATCAAGAATACTCACAGCAGTTGTGTTGATAATAGCCCAAACCTAGAAATATCCAAACGTCCATCCATAGCAGGAGGAATAAATAAATGGAATATTTTATAGCAATGAGATGAATGAGTTCCTTCTACATGCAAAATATGAATTAATCTTATAAAAATAATGAGCAAAAAACCTGCTTGATTTCATTTATATGAAGTTCAAAAATAGATGAGGCTAATCTATGGTGTTAGAAATCAGGAGGGACTTCCCTGGTGGTCCAGTGGCTAAGACTCCACGCTTCCAGTGCAGGGGATGCAGGTTCGATCCCTGGTCAGGGAAATAAGATCCCACATTCCACACAGTGTGGCCAAAAAATAGAAAAATGAAAAAGAAATCAGGAGAGAGGAGACTTTGGTAGAACAGTGTGGGTGGGAACTGGAAATAAAGTGGCCAACTGTCCTGATTTACCTGGGACTGAGAAGTTAACCAGGACACAGGACATTCAGTGTTAAAACTGGGTTAATCCCAAACAAACTTGAATGGTTGGTCACTATAATTGGCATGATCCCGAGAGCTGCCTCTGTTGAGTTGTGATGTTCTCTTTCTATATCTGGATGATGGTTACACTTTGTGATAAGCCATCTGGCTATACATGTATGACTTGTCTTCCTTTTTTTCATATATGCTTCACTAATAAATTTACTAAGCAACCTATCTAGCATTTATTGATCATTGTAGATCAATGTAGAGGTATATGGAAAACTAATGATCCCCAAATCACGTATTGATTAATGTGTGCTTTCTCTGCTGATTGGAAAGCCTCTTCCTCACCAAGCTAATGCTTATTCACTTACTATATATTCGATCAATATCTACCCCCACCCAGGTAAGCACTGTTCCAGGGACTGGGAATAATGCAAAAGTGAACAATGCTTCTATTCTCAGGGAGCTTTCATTCAAGAGCCAGGGACAGGCAACAAACAAACAAACAAAACACATTATATAACATACTATTATATAACATACTACTAGATAGATAAGTGTAATCAAAAAATGAAAAATAAAGAGGGTCAATGTAGAGGATGTTGGGCACTGATCTTCAGGAAAGGGTGGCCACAGAAGGTTTCTCTATGGAGGTGACATTCGATAAAGGTCTGAATGAAATGAGGGACTAGCCCTGCCATTATCTTAGGGAA
>NW_006781985.1:561597-562378 GCF_000442215.2 Lipotes vexillifer | reverse complement strand
GGGAAAGAGAGAAGGAGAATTCCAAATGGAGAGAGCAATCCCTATAAAGTTCCTAAGATGGGAGCATAAAATCCATCCCTTTTGAGCATTTATTACAAATAAAACTATCCATTTAAGTCTGCTTTCCCATGACCCACTGGTAGCTTCATTAGGGCAAGGACCATATCTGGCTCAGTCACCAATTTTTCCCACTGTCATGCATGGTGCATGCACTTGCCCAATAAGTATGTGTGAAATGAACAAATTACAGCACTACACTTTTATGTATCCTTCAGTTTGTTTCTGGGCTACCTCTTCTGTCCCAGGAATCTATCTGTTTATTTGTGCAACAGTTTCACACTGGTTTAATTACCATGGCTTTAGAGTTTGTGTTAACGTCTGGTGGTACAGTCACAGGGGGCATGATTCAAACAGTAGGCTACATACTGCAGATACAAGCGTAAGTAAAAATAGACAGATGTTGTCATTGTTCTCATGACAGTCAACTCCTAGTAGGATGGTGGAGGGAGAAAAGCTTAATTTCAAAGGAAAGGTTGGCAGTGTTATCTAGGTCTGAGGAGTATATGCATAAAATCGAGAAATAAGACATCTAATCTGGATGGATAAGCAGGTTGAGGATCTGACACTGGAAAATCTTCCAAATGGGGCTCAGGGTTTTTATTTGAGATGAGCTTCTTGGGAACCATTTGTAGGTTCTAAAAAGGGCATGTGCTATTTCCAGTCCCAAAACCAGTGGTGAGTTTTATTATCCGTGAAACAGAGCCGAGAATAAATTCCTGCT
>NW_006781985.1:540751-561451 GCF_000442215.2 Lipotes vexillifer | reverse complement strand
CCTGCTGAGAGGGTATGACCAGTGTGGGGCATGCTGTGATCTGTTCATCTGATCCTCACAAAGTAGCAGCAACACAAACAGCTCAGATGTTTCCTCTGTGCCCTTGCTTTGAACCAGTGCCGGCCTGGGGCCCAAGGGTTAAGTGTGGATTTTAAAAAATTAAGCAGCTATCTGAGACTTCCTGAGGTTATAACCCAGTTGTGCCCTTTGGATGGGGCCTGCTTCTCCCCAGCTCTAGAGTGGATAGTGTTGCTATAGCTGCCCCAGATTTTAGAGGGTGAGATGGCAAGGGGTGAAAATGTCACTGTTCTTGGCCAGGAGAGGATGCCAAGGCAGATTTAGAAACCTCAGCAACCCCACATGCAGGAGAGCAATTAGACATGTATTTTAGTCTTTGCACCTTGGTTGCAAATATTTCCAAAATCTTGTGTTTATGTCACGCTCTGTCACCACCAGCTTCCAATTCAGTGGGTAAGACTGGACCTATCTATTATTTTATATTCTATGTTTTGGTCTCAAATTTGAGTCTGACTGAATTTCCATAATCCAAATTATGTCTTATGTGATCTTCATAGTCTATTTAAGTAAGCAGAATAATTTTGTAAAGCAAATAACTACCCAGTTTTGTATGTTTGAGTTTTCATAAAGCAAGATGTAACTGTCATGAAGTCTCACTGCCTCATTGTTGCAGGCAAGAATGGATGCCCCACCTGCGGAGAATCAAGCATGTGAAATGTCTTAGCTGGAGTTTTAGGGAGGTGGTTCCTAATATTTGCCAACATGCTGTGAGCCCCCATGTAGACTCATCATTGGTGCCTCATTATCATCTTCATCCATATGTGTTCAGATCATCTTTTTGCAGGGAGAAGGGATTTCCAAGGAAGAAAAGCATCCTTGGCCCTTCCTGGATTCTCTCCCAGGAAAAATTATACGTCATGGGAAAGTGCTTTGTGTGCTGCCACCTATCAGGGTCAGCAGACAGCACCCCCAGAGCACTGGGCGGTCCCAGTCCCCCCACCAGTGACTGTTGGCTGACTTGTTCCTGTGGAACACCAGGCTGTGACCTTCTAGGGGGCAAGGAATCTGTAGTGGTTGATTGAATGGATCAAAGATGTTGTCTAAGGGTACAAACTTACAACTAGTAGACAAATAAGTTCTGGAGACTGAATGCACAGTATGGTGAATACAGACAATGATATTGTAATATAATCACCACATTTGCTAAGAGACTAGATCTTAATCATTGTCACCAAAAAAAAGAAATGATAATTATGTGATGTGACAGAGGTGCTAAGTAAAGATACAGTGGCAATCATATTACAACATATAAATGTATCAAATCAACATGTCGTACACCTTAAACTTACACAATGTTATATTTTAATGTATTTCAATTAAAAAGAAAGATGAATGAGAGAACCCCAGGAAGTAGGGGGATCAGTTGAAGGGTATGGTGCGAGGCTTCTGGCCTTAGAGATGGCAGAACTCCTTCAAGTCCAGCCTCTGCACTCACAAGCTCTTTGACCTTGCAAGTTACTTTTTCCTCTCTGCTTCAGTTTCTTCCCCTGTTTGGAGAAAGAAGACACCTACTTCACAGGAGGGTTGTGAAAATTACACATGGCAACGTATATAAAGTGCATGGCATAGTACCTAGGTCCCCAGGCAATAAACGAGCAAGTTCATTTCTGAGAACTAGTTGTGCTTCCAGCCATGGTGCCTGGCCTGCTGTTTGCTGTGAAGATTGTCAGGACACTTGCCTTTATCTTTCTATTTGGGCTCAAATTAGTAATTAAGAAAAATTTGCCTTTTGTATATCTTAAAAAAAAACAAAAAAACCTTTGACACGCATCTAATCACTAAGTTTCTTCCTTTACCTCTGTATGCCTCAGTCTCCACACTTCCCGGTGAATAGCACAGTCCTATTTGCAACTGTCTGTTCCCGACCTTAAAAACAAACTAGCAAGAAATATTAGTGATTGAAGTAAAAAGTAAAATAAAATAGCACAAACTATAAGCATACAGCTTAAAGAATTTGATCCTTCACCCCTTACCGATCCTATTATCTCAAGCATTTCTTCCTATTCTTATGGGGCAGGAATAATTGATTATTTATCTATAGATTCCTCGTAGACTTCCATCGTTGTGGTTCTAGCACACAGGGAAAGAATGGTTAAAATAAGTAGTAAGATGTGCAACAGAAAGAAATGATCAGGAGATTTGGACTTAGGTACAGGAAGAGACAAGGGGCAGATGGACTAAAGCAAGTTAATTTGTGTCCACCAAGTACCCCAGGTTCCAGAGCATTCAGTACAGTAGAGGACAAAGATGTTGGAAGAGACTGGAAGTCAAGCTGCAAGACAAAGGGTAGAAGGAAGCTCTCCGGGTCCTCATCTTGACCACGTGTTTGATGTAGGAATGAGATCATCATCTGGGACCATCAGAACTGTCCTCATTCTGAGAGTTTAATGAAAGTCAAAATGTTATGCACGATTGTGAATCAGAGTTAGATCCCACTAGAATTTAGCTCATCTTTACAATCTGATCAAGAAAGCAAAACAGTTAGGCTGATGGTAACAGGACTCAAAGTCTCATAGCCTCGGTTGAGGAGACGCAGACATAGAAGGGGAGAGTTGGAGAAAATATTAAGTTATCGGCTATATGCTGGAGGTCTCAGGAGATTCTCATCAGGAGTTCAAGATGGGCCATGGGCATGCTCAAAACACACTTGGCAATGGAGAGAGCAGTGATTTGTAACTTCCTTACCTATCACCTGAATTTTTTAACTTAGATTCCAGGAGATATCCTCGAGCCCTTGGTACCCTATTTTCAATAAATCCCCACCTCAAAAACACAGAGACAAACAGACATGGGAAACCATCACTTTCCTAGACCTGAAAGGAAAACCTAAGAGAGCTCAACTCTCTTGTCCCATGCCACCTGGTGAGAGAGAGAACTTTAACCATATTTTGGTCCTGCTTTTCAATTTTATTAGGATCTGAAGGGATTAATCAATTCTGTCCCTTCTTATCGTTCAAGCTTAGAACCAACTGAAAAAGAGACAAAATGCAGCCAAACCAATGAATGGATCAACATCAAGTCTTCCCCCAAGAACAGAGCCATGACTGCTAAGCTGACCATTTGGCAAAGAACAAACCAGAGCACAAGTCCCTCTCAGCAGCCATCTCCTAAGAGAAGAGGAAGGAAGGGTTCTTTCTCCCAAATATACCACTCAGAAAAGCCACTCTGTTCTCCCAGTGATAAATAAGCTAGAGGGAGGAGAAAGGCTAGGAGTATTTCTCCCTAATGGAGGTCCCTCCTCACAGGAGGAAATATCAGGGGTGGGATGTAATGCTCCCAATAATGGATTTTTATTTATTTCTTCTCATTTGCCATTTCTCTCTAAAACAATCTCTTTTCTTTCTTCAGTATCATGGTCCTTGGAATTGTACATTGGATGAGAATATTCTTTGTCACATGTAGGTTGACACCTAAGAGATTTCCATATGTTCATGGCAATGGCAAATGGACTGCTAAATGGCTAAAGCACCAGGCACAGGATTTGGCAGGTTTACCAGCAGTTGATCTCAGGTCTTTCACAAAATGGCAAGGGAACTCTTTTGAAGGACTCCTTCCTCATGGGGAACACTGAATCATCTGAAATGTGTCCGTGGGAGTCTGATGGTATCATGTCAGAATGAAGGATTCCCAGGAAAAGAACAAGCAAGAGAGAAGATGTGTTTCTAAGTCCATATATAGATTTGAGGATCTAAGTGGGACATTCTTTTTTTTTTTTTTTTTCAAGATGGGCCATGGGCATGCTCAAAACACACTTGGCAATGGAGAGAGCAGTGATTTGTAACTTCCTTACCTATCACCTGAATTTTTTAACTTAGATTCCAGGAGATATCCTCGAGCCCTTGGTACCCTATTTTCAATAAATCCCCACCTCAAAAACACAGAGACAAACAGACATGGGAAACCATCACTTTCCTAGACCTGAAAGGAAAACCTAAGAGAGCTCAACTCTCTTGTCCCATGCCACCTGGTGAGAGAGAGAACTTTAACCATATTTTGGTCCTGCTTTTCAATTTTATTAGGATCTGAAGGGATTAATCAATTCTGTCCCTTCTTATCGTTCAAGCTTAGAACCAACTGAAAAAGAGACAAAATGCAGCCAAACCAATGAATGGATCAACATCAAGTCTTCCCCCAAGAACAGAGCCATGACTGCTAAGCTGACCATTTGGCAAAGAACAAACCAGAGCACAAGTCCCTCTCAGCAGCCATCTCCTAAGAGAAGAGGAAGGAAGGGTTCTTTCTCCCAAATATACCACTCAGAAAAGCCACTCTGTTCTCCCAGTGATAAATAAGCTAGAGGGAGGAGAAAGGCTAGGAGTATTTCTCCCTAATGGAGGTCCCTCCTCACAGGAGGAAATATCAGGGGTGGGATGTAATGCTCCCAATAATGGATTTTTATTTATTTCTTCTCATTTGCCATTTCTCTCTAAAACAATCTCTTTTCTTTCTTCAGTATCATGGTCCTTGGAATTGTACATTGGATGAGAATATTCTTTGTCACATGTAGGTTGACACCTAAGAGATTTCCATATGTTCATGGCAATGGCAAATGGACTGCTAAATGGCTAAAGCACCAGGCACAGGATTTGGCAGGTTTACCAGCAGTTGATCTCAGGTCTTTCACAAAATGGCAAGGGAACTCTTTTGAAGGACTCCTTCCTCATGGGGAACACTGAATCATCTGAAATGTGTCCGTGGGAGTCTGATGGTATCATGTCAGAATGAAGGATTCCCAGGAAAAGAACAAGCAAGAGAGAAGATGTGTTTCTAAGTCCATATATAGATTTGAGGATCTAAGTGGGACATTTTTTTTTTTTTTTTTTTTTTACTCGATGTATAGCTGCTTTACTATGTTGTGTTAGTTTCTGTTGTGCAGCAAAGTCATTCAGTTATACATATGTATACATTCTTGTTTTTTATATTCTTTTCCATTATGGTTTGGGGCATTCATTAGTCAATCATTCAGCAAATATTCACCAGTGTCTATGAGGGCCAGCCACTGCTCTGGGGATTCATCAGGGAATAGGACCCAGTCCCTGGCCTCATGGAGCTTTCATTCTGATCTGGATGACAGAACATACAATATACCAAATAAAGAAATGATATGCTATTACCACATGTAGAGACACACTGTTATTAAGGAAGATACCACTGGGTGAGGGCATGGAGAATGACATAGTTGTCAGGGTGTGCATTTTTGGGGGTAACAGGTGTCTAGATGGAATAACTGCCAGCAGCTGGAGACAGTTACATGCCTTGGAGTCTTGCCTTCCACTCAGTGAGGAAATCTTGGTACCAGATTCTCTGAAACTCTTTTGCCAGCCCCATTGTGAACATACCAAAGGACAAGGAGTTTTCCGAGCTTTGGAGAAAACTGTTTCACTGCTAGACAGCTCTCAAATGTAATAAGAATTTTCCTTGAGCTGATAATTTCCATGTGCTGGAATGCCATGTGCTGGAACAACCTAGAATAAGGCCTCTTCCTCATTCATGTGCTAATAATGGGCTGTTGTCTACTGAAGGCCTACTCTCTACATAGAACCACATTTACAAAGATGGGCAAGTTCCTTAACCTCTGTAAGCATTGGTTTTTTCATTTGTAAATCAGAAAGAACAATGCTTGCTTACTGGGTTTTAATGAAAATTAAATTAGGTAATGCATCTGTGCCCAGGTACTGAATTAGATCAGAGCTGATCTAGCACAAAGCTGATTTCCTTTGATACCCAAGATAACCCTGGAATGCAAGGTTTTCTTTCCTCAATTTATAATAAGGGGATGGGTTCTTAACAGAGGTTAACTCACTGAACCAAATTTCTAGAGTTCGTAAGTGATGAGTAAGCTTAAAACTTAGTTCATTGGCACTTCAAAGTCTAAATTGTTTCCAAAGTTGCCTGCTTACTCCTCAAATACTAGAAAGAGCTTATCCTGGACTGTTAAGTCAGATGTTTTCTAACACCGTATCATCTCTTTCTTCAACTTTTCATCATACGGCATTATTCCTGGACTTTTCATCCTGTCTATTTCCATTTGGATGCATGCCTGTTGACATGAACACTTTAGCCAGGTTAGCAGTGGCTGGTGGAGAATTAAATGAACTCAGTTTACCCCCATTTCCTTTATGTGGGCACTGAACTTCTATTAACAACATGACATTTATATCAATTAAAAAAAAAATACCACATTACATGAATTGCAAATATTGCACAAAAGATTACTTCAACCTTCATT
This sequence comes from Lipotes vexillifer, assembly GCF_000442215.2. Lineage (NCBI taxonomy): Eukaryota > Metazoa > Chordata > Mammalia > Artiodactyla > Lipotidae > Lipotes > Lipotes vexillifer. The sequence goes on along the minus strand of NW_006781985.1, from coordinate 555,144 downwards.
TTCAAGTGAAATGCTGTGAGAAGAGTTCTCCCATCCTTTCTGCTCCATTTATCTTTTTAAAAATCAAGAGTTTCTAATTCATGTGGGTATATAGAGCATTTTTGTTTGGTCTCCTTTCATTCTCAAGACCCCACTAAAATAAGAAAGTATAAAAAAGACAAAAACCACTAAGAGTAAAGAAAATGGTTAGGGGAGGGAAGGATGAAGGGCAATAAGATTATCAGCCAATGAGAAACTTTTCTGATGCTTTCTGGATGGCAAACACCGATGGGAGCCTTTGATGAAAGGAATGGTGTGGAGAAAGCAGGAGTTAGAATTAAATCATACCAGTCACAGATTTAATTTATGGTGGATGTACGAGAGGGAATCTGGGACCCTGTCCTCATCTGAGGAGCAGCTTGGAGACCTAGATCTTTATCCTGACAAGCGGAACCCTGGGCAAACTCTATTTAGCATTGATTTCCTATCAGGTCCTTTCCTTATATCCAATACTCACTGAGCCCTGATAAGTGTCAGCCAGTGTTTCAGATGCAGAGGATCCAAAGATAAATAAGATATAGTATATATGCTTGAGGAATGGCAGGGTCTAATGGGAGAGACAGATGTATAAACATATAAATACAGTTGCAGTATGGGGAACACTTTAATGAAATGTAACAGAATTGCAGAGCAGGAAGACACCAGCTCTGCCAGGGAAAAAAATGGGACAAGGAAGGTTTTGCAGAGGACGTAATGTTTTACGTCCTGAAAGAGGCTAGGATTTCTCAGGCAGATAATTGGAGATTATACTAGAAAGAGACATAGCACGTACTACAGAAGCATCCTCTTAAAATTTTTTTTTTTAATTGTGCCTCTCAAGAGTCTTCCTCTTCTCCCTATTTTTTTCTGACACCGATGATATTATAATGGAATTCCACCTATTTTTATCATTAGTACTGCCAAAAGTTTCACCAAAAAGAAAAAATGAATTATTAAAAGAATTCCAGGTCGGTGCATTAAAAGAAAACGGTCTCATCTAATCTGACTACCACAAATTGGAATAAAATTTAATATATTTTAATGATTTTAAAATTCAGTTATTTAACGACCTTGAATTTGATACACAAAAATATGGTAATGCCATGTTGGTATGTTGGCTTGGTTTCTGTGAGACTGAGAGTCCAAATAGCACAATGCAAAAGCACTCTATTCCATGGGAAGACCAAGTTCAAAGATCTGAAGAAAAACATTCCCACCACGTGGTTTGCTCCAAGAACAGCTTTGTTAACTTAAATGAAGTGTAGAATAGCTCATTAAGTGCTATATTACCTACCATTCAGTGAAACTATTATATCAATGCTTTTAAAAAATTTTCCTTATCTAAGCACACTAGAATATTCTTATAACCTAGCTAAGAACAATCTTTAGAGAAAAGATAATTTAGTAAGACTTGCTACCCTATAATGGTCATAAGGTGATCCAGTAGAAATAACAGAATATAGAAGTAAATATCAATCAAGACTTCTTAAGTTTCTTTTCAGTTCAGTGATGAATAATATTCCACCCAAATCATCTATTCATCACCTAACTGACCATAAAAGGTTTTTTTTCCTCCTAAAGGTTTTATCTGTCATTTCCTACACACAGTAAACTCCACAAGGACAGGGACCATGACTGTCACTTTTACAGTTTATCTCCATAACCTAGCATGGTGCCACTGATCCACATAGTAGTAGCCTAATAAATACTTCCTGAATGAATACACGATGTCATCAGTTTATATAGGCATTAAAAAAAGGGGTTGGGGGGAAGCAAGCTCCACATAAGTAACTGAGGACCAGTGCAGTCATAGCTTTCAGAATAAACCAGAAATATCCAAGAACCCACAGTTCAACAGATGTACCATCAATATAGTTTATCAAATGGAGATCTACATGGGTCAAGAGCTCTTGTTGAAATTTAAAAACACTCTTGGAGGCACAGGTATATGGGCTACACTCTAGTGCCATTTGCTTTAATCTGCAATCAACATTAACTACTCAGACGTATATCTAAAATAAAAATTTTTCATGTGTGCATGGAGAAAGTTTATCTTCACAGAAGACAAGCTTTCCTGGAGTAGGGAATTTGAGATAACAGTAGCTATCATATTTAAGTGCATACCTTGAGCTAGGCAACCTCCTAAGTGTTTATCTCATTTCCTTCTCCCTCAACTCTATCAAAAAAAGTACTATTACCCAAGTTTTACATATGAGGAAACTGAAGATAAGAGAGGTTAAAAGATGTGTCCGAGGTCAACTCAGCTAGTCAGCAATAGGGCCAGGATTTAAACCAAATCTGCTGCTTTTATCTACTACAGGGGTTGGCAATTTTTTTTCGGTAAAGGGCCAGAGAGTAAATATTTTAGGTTTTTCAGGCCATACAGTCTTTGGCCCAACTTCTCAATTCTGCTGATGGAATGTGAAAATGGCCAGCAGATAAGTAAACAAATGAGCATGACTGTATGCCAGTAAAACTTCACTTATGGACTCCAGAGTACCAATTTCACATAATTTTCATGCATCACTAAATAGCCTTCTTCTTTTTATCTTTTTTTTTAGCCATTTAAAAATGTACAGGACTGTTCTTAGCTGCAGGCTATACAGAAACAGGTGGTAGGCTGGATTTGATTTGTGAGCTATACTTTGCCAACTGCTGACCTACTACATTGTACTTCCCCCCACTTTGGAGGCAGGAGGAGGGCTCTTGGTGTCTGGGAAGTAGGTGTGAGCAAAGTAGGTAGAGGAAATCTAGGAAAAATGTCTGTGTTCCTTGAAATTTAACCAAGGAATGAGGCGGCCCTGATATGTCAGGAGAGGTTCATCTTTCTGTTAAATTTGATGGTCTTTTAGTACCACAGGCTGTTACAATGCAAATTGAGATACCAGGAGTAACCAATAAGTCTGCAAACTCCAGCTGGTTCAGCCCTTTCTCTCCAGGTCAATCCAAGGTTTCCCATCATGTTTTCATTCCCTTACTCTTTGAGAAGGAAGAAAGCAAGAGAAACCAGGAAAAGAGAATATGACAATTATGGGTCTGAAAACAACGTAGTCCTGACTCTTGCTGTCATTCTTTCCTTCCTGTCCACCTGTATTACTTAGTATTGACTACAGACAACTGAAAACCCAAAATAACAGGGGTACAAAAGAAATATATTTCCTTCTCATAAAAATTTAGGCAGCCCAGAGCTGGATCGTTCCACCTTATATTACTGCTGTCAGTGGAACCTTTCAATGTGTGGTCCAAGATGGATGCTCCACTCTGGCCATTCACGTCACCATTCCAAAGGGAACATTGTAGGAGAAGAGCAAGACTTCGCCTTCCCAGGCGTTAACATTTCTGCTCACATCCTGATAGAACACAGTCACAGCTCACCTAACCTCAAGGGAGTCTGGGTAATGTAGTCTTTGATTCTTGGCATTCAAGTACTCAGCTAAGGTTTGAGATATTTTTACTTAGCAAGAAGGGGAGAAGAGAGGTTGGTGCCTAATTGACAGTTTCTGTCACACAGTGCATTGGTGGAGAGGGACTGTTATCACCTTCTGCTCTTGACATCCACCTCAGAAACACTGATATCAAGACTTTCAACCATTACTTCTCTCTTGGACAAAGTTCATAGCTGCCCATCCTGGCTGCACCTCACACCCACCCTGTATATCTCTGCCTCTCCTGGCCACCAATCTCAACAGTCAGCCTCCCTTCCCTGTTCATCCTATTTGCTTACATTTCCCCGTTACTACTCTGGCTCCTTTCAACTGGCTTCACAACACTACATTCTGGCAATATACTCCAGGGCTAGCGTGGGACCTTTCAGGCTTACCTGACCCCCACAAGCATCAACCCAGATGATCTTCTCAGGTAGGTGTTCCATCCATCTATCTCACTGAATGTGTATCACAGAACCCATCACTTATTTATCTTCAAGCTAACATTGAATGTCTGAAGCACAGACATGAATCCATTTTTATCACAAGGATATATTTAAAAATTATGAAGGGCAAACCATAGAGACAGAAAAGAATGCCTATTTAGCCATTGTTTCTTTAAAAATCAAGTTTAAGTAAAATTAAAAACGCTACAACATGGTCTCATCATCAGGCATTATTGTCAGTGGTAATAAGTGTATTTGCTTAAACTGATGTGTAAATCTAAAATTTGAAAACAGGGGCTTCCCTGGTGGCACAGTGGTTGAGAGTCCACCTGCTGATGCAGGGGACACGGGTTCGTGCCCCGGTCCGGGAAGATCCCACTCGCCGCGGAGCAGCTGGGTCCGTGAGCCATGGCCTCTGAGCCTGCGCATCCAGAGACTGTGCTCCGCAGCGGGAGAGGCCACAACAGTGAGGGGCCTGCGTACCGAAAAATAAATAAATAAATAAATAAATAAATAAAATAAAAATAAAATTTGAAAACATATATTAGCTGAATGATAATCATTTGCACGGCCTCTGTTGAGGTAAGTAGTGTTTCAGTGCTGAAGAGAGCAAAATGAGACTTGCCTTTTTTTTTTCTTTTTTTCCTATTTAGAAGTACAATTTAATGGCATTGGAAGAGATATTTTTAAAAATCTATTATAGAGTCATTTCTTTAGTGAGAAGAGGGGGACAGTAACATGGAAAGGCCTTTTTTCCCTGAAAGCTATCCTTTCCCAAGCTAAAGTCCCCTATTATAAAGTCACAATGACATAAATATGAAAGGTGCTTGTTGGACATCCTGCATCATACAGGGTAGCAAACAGACTGCTCTGGAAATGCCAGTCTGGTGTGGTATGCAGTCACCCAAGAACCCTGAGGCCAGCATCACTCCTTAAACTTGTCTCTCTCTCTTGTTCGTTAGATATTTGTTTCCAATTTGGATATGCAGCTTTGTGCTTAAGGAACTGGAAACACTGCATGCATTTGGAGGATTTCATTTTACTAATGGGTTGAATTTAGTGGATCAACATTTTGAGGTTTAAGAATATTATGATTCAGTGTATTTTGTAATCTTTTTCCTCATCTCTGCCTCCTCAGAAGAACTCCAAATACTTACATTACTTTTCAAGGTTCTTTTGAGTCCGATTTGTGTCTTTGGGATGTTATGCTGTGCAAAGATCATCCTCAAGGCTACCCAGGATGGTTGTGTTTATATTTATCTGATTTAGTTTTATACTTTCTGCAGATATGGAAGAGTGTTCCCAGAATGGCCTCTGGCAATGTGTTCATCACTCAGTTTCTAAGTGTGGGACACAATTGCTCCTCCAGTTGCTAGAAACCAAGGTCAGGGCTGTAGAAGCAGCTGTGGGTTGTGTGATATACATATTAGTATATGTTAGAAACCAAGTGGGCGAGGAACTAGGGAGCTTAGAATACAACGGTTAAAAAACATTACCTCGGGGCTTCCCTGGTGGCACAGTGGTTGAGAGTCCGCTTGCCGATGCAGGGGACGCGGGTTCGTGCCCCGGCCCGGGAGGATCCCACATGCCGTGGAGCTGCTGGGCCCGTGAGCCATGGCCGCTGAGCCTGCGCATCCGGAGCCTGTGCACCGCAATGGGAGAGGCCACAACAGTGAGAGGCCGGCGTACCGCAAAAAAAACAAAAACAAAAACAAAAAAAAATTACCTCGGTTTTCATTAGATTTCTCAATGCATTTGCCCCAGATCTCTTCACACAAAGAACTAAGGTTCTTTTCTTATTTATGAAAACCCTACATGCCATGGTGGCCATGACGCTCTCTGTATGGTAGCCCATACTCTTTCAATATTAAGCTTTCTTGGGTCCACATTTATGTATGCCAGACATTTTAAAGAGATTTAGAACTTCACAAAGAAGGTGGTGTCTGAGGTTTTTTAAATTTTTATAAGTCAAATATTCGTTGAACTCTTACTTATGTAGCAGGTATAAATGAAGAGACAGCTGAGAAGTTAGTTGAGAATTTTTCCTCCTGTGGTTTTTACCTCTTGTTGAAACTGAGAGTTACCTTTGTTGCCACCACCGCCCTCTTTGAGCTTAATTGGGCTTTGAAGGACCATTAGGCATCTACCCTGTGAAACAGTTCATGGGGAAAGCAGGGAGAGAATTGAGAAAATGTGTCCAGATTCATAAAATGGGGAAAAGGTATAATACAGAAGAGACATAATGAAACAATCCAGGGTTGCCAGTGAATGAAAGGTGAGGGTAAGTAGGAAATGAGGCTGGAGAACTGCGAATCGAGAAAATAGATTTAAAAAAAAAAAAAAAGGTTCTGAAGAACCTAGGGGCAAGATAGGAATAAAGATGCAGATGTAGAGAATGGGGAGGAGTTGAGGACGTGGGGAGAGGGAAGGGTAAGCTGGGATGAAGTGAGAGAGTGGCATGGACATATATACACTACCAAATGTAAAATAGATAGCTAGTGGGAAGCAGCCACATAGCACAGGGAGATCAGCTCGGTGTTTTGTGACCACCTAGCAGGATGGGATAGGGAGGGTAGGAGGGAGATGCAAGAGGGAGGAGGTATGGGGATATATGTATACATATAGCTGATTCACTTTGTTATAAAGCAGAAACTAACACACCACTGTAAAACAATTATACTCCAATAAAGATGTGTAAAAAAAAAGAATATTTTTTAAAGTTTTAATAAAAGAACATATAGCTCACGTAAATAATAAAAAAGACAAGATATTAAGTTAAGAGGAAGCAGGTTTATGGAATTTTTTTTAGTCATTATTAAATAAAAATCAAGGACTACATGATGAAATCCATCCAAACAGGGATTGCTTGCACGATTTTGTTCTTATTATGGAAAAGAAATAAAGTTAACAAGCAATGGAAAGACCACTTCTGAGCAATGACTCTGGCTTTTGCTATTGGTACGAGCCTCATGTCACTAAAAGCCTATCGGAAAGCAGCAATTATACCAGCAATCTAATGTTCCATCACCTTCAGAATCACTTCCTCCACATGTTGCTAATTCAGACCAGACACAACATGGGCTTCTTTATGGCCAGAGGGGAACTTAGGATATCTTAGACCTTGTCCAGGTCAAGAGAGGTTTCCATTTCCTAACATATTTTCCATAAATGTACTGCAGTGGTCTAAATTGACTTCAAAGTGGTCAAGGGCATTTTGGATATTAGATAATCAGAATAGGATCCATGTAGACTGGATCAAAATTTCCATTGCTCTTGTCTGCCTTAGTTTGTCAGGATGGTCCTAGAGAGCAGTGGGTCAGCTTTGAGGTGTCCTTGCTACATGCCGTATCCATGTAACCAGGCCAAGACAAAGAGATCATCTTGGTCTCCTTTCTGTCAGAGGAAGACATTGTCTAAGATGAAAGCAGCCAATATTTTTGTGTGTGTGTGAGACTGGGAGTGGCTCACGGCTTGGAAAAGATGTGGTTGTTCTCCATATGGAGGCATTAAAAGACAACAGCTATTTTGAGGCCACCGTTGGACTATGCTTGGTGAAAATGGCCCAGAGCTAATGATCCTGAAATCTAACATTATCTTTGAAATTTACATGTGATTTATTGCTTTAAGTGCCATCACCAAAGGTCTCCAATGCCTTGGTCAGTCCATTCAGTAGAGTCATTAAAATAACCACACACTTTTTAGTCTTTGTCCGTCTTCCAGTGGTCTGGCTCCTTTGCTAGTATTCAGGTCTTCTGGGACCAGTCAGTTATGAAATAAGACTATACATTCTCAGGGCTAGGAATGCCCAAGGGCCTTGTGAGGGTGGGGTAGAAGAGGGACGATGATTAAATATATGCACCCTTGGATGAGGCCCCATTGTAAAAAGATCCCACAGTTTAATGGGTTATTGTGCCATTAAAAAGAACAAAAAACCTTTGACTGGCTACTGAATATTGTTTTGTCGCCCTATCTTTCCCATGCCCCACAGTCCTGCTATATCACTTTCCTAACCAGCTCCTTCCTCCTACATCTTACTATATTCTCCCATTTGCCCATAATCAGCAGGTCTGGAAGAACTTAGACTGAATAGTGAGACAATATTATCAATGTCTGGCAGAACTGAAGAAATTTCTGTAATTGTGTTTTACTAGGGACTGGGATGGTCCCAATGAGGGCAATATCTAGTGTTTGGCTTCTGAGAGTAGGAGCTAAAGGGAAATACTTTCTCAAGGAAACCAAGAAGTAGAGAAACAATATGATCTGGTAGAAAGGGCAAAGCTTAAGTGTCAGGAAGCCCTGAGAACAAACTTCAACTTAGCCCCTTATAAATTGTATGGCCTTGAGAAAGTCATTTCATAACTATGACCTTTAGTTTCCTTGTCTGTAAACTGAGTATCATGAAGGATTACTATAAAGATTGCAAATAATATAATCATGTCTGGCACATGGTAGGTATGTGATAAATATGAATTATTATTTTATCATCATCTTCAGAGCTGAGAACCAAGCTGAGGATACCAAACTTAGTTAGCAAGTCCAAAGGGTAGGGCTGGTTTCAGAAAACAACAAAACCAAGACTCTGAATGGGAGTGAAATGATCCCTAGGCAATGTGACATCAAAGCTGGAATGCCTGTAGCCTGTCTACACTGGCCTCAAGTTATGTGGTGTGTGAATGGGCGAGGCTGGTTTAAATGGATAGGGCGAGTCAACACTCTCTGCTGGTGGGTGGGCTTTGGAGATCCTCTCATGTCCCCAGACCCAGGATACAGCTTGTCTGATGACAGCTTCTGGACACCATCCATCCATGGAGACACCATCTTTTTCTCCCCTCTGCTAGGGCTGGGCTTGTGTGAACATGAGACGAAAAACAAACAGTGGAATCCCATCCTCTCAGCCACAGATCCAAATTCAGTTCTTTGGAAGGAGTGTTCATATTACTTCATTTGTTCGGGCACAAATATGAGAGAAGAGAGGACCTCAGGAAACAATGAGGGAGGATTGGAAGTAAAAGACAGCAAAGACTAAAGAAAAACAAAAAAGAGGTTACTGGATTCTACATTTAGTACTTATAAGTGAATTTTGGGCTTAAAAAAGTAAGGTCTTCATTGCCAAAATTGAGTGGACTTCCGGTAACCACTGACCTTGGGCAAGAAACTAAATGCTTCTCTTTCTCCAGTTCCTCATCTGTAAAATGGAAAAGCATGAGTTTAGACTGTATTAAAAATCAAGTTAACTTTTCTTTGGTCTTATACCTTGATGTTACGGAATCATTAATAGCTGCAGCTGGTTATATAAGAAACAGACCAAGGCATATCCCAAACCACCTCCCAGAAGTCCCCATCCAGAAGTGCTCAGCCAAATTCATTCCAAATTAAGGAGATTTTGTATTACATGTATTTATAAAATAGAAGAAATACTTTGCCTCTTTTGTTTACTTTTCCCCCAGGGCTAACTTAAATAAAGAAGAAATAAGATGCAAGAGGGAAGAGATATGAGGATATATGTATATGTATAGCTGATTCACTTTGTTATAAAGCAGAAACTAACACACCATTGTAAAACAATTATACTCCAATAAAGATGCTAAAAAAAGAGAGAGAAGAAATAAAAATAAGTTATGGAAAACTCCCTTTTGCTGTGCTTGTTTTTCTTAATATTTCATGTTATTTCATAACACTGATAATACAATATGATGACCAAAAACAAGCGAGGCTTCTATAGTTACACTTAATTCTTGTATTCTAAACAATAGTGGGAGCAAAGCCCATAGGAAAATTTGGCCTGCCAGACACATTGCTTTTAGGGAATCTGATAGAATTGATGGCAGCCCTCTTGATCTTTTTTTTTTTTCAATTTATTTAAACTAAACACACACACACCACTTCACCCTCTTCTCCCACTTCCACCCCCCACACACCCCTTGCCTCTGACAACCAATAATCAGTCTTCTGTATCTATGGGCTTGGTTGTTTCGTTTTTGTTTTTGTTTTGTTTTTTTAGATTTTGCATATGAGAGATTGTATATTGTTTGTCGTTCTCTGATTTATTTCATTAGCCTAGTGCCCTCGAGGTCCATCCATTTTGCTGCAAATGGCAAGCTTTCATTTGTTTTTATGACTGGATAATGTTCCATTGTATATATATATACCAGTTCTTCTTTATCCATTCATCCATCAATGGACATCTAGGTTGTTTCCACATCTTATCTATTCTAAATAATGTGCCAGTGAATATGGGGGTGCATATATCTTTTCAAATTAGTGTTTTGGGGGTTTTTTTGGATAAATACTCAGAAGTGGAATTGCTGGATCATATGGTAGTTCTACTTCTAATGTTTTTAGGAACATCCATACTATTTTCCATAGTGGCTGCGCCAATTTACATTCCCACCAACAGAGCACAAGGGTTCCCTTTTTTCCACATCTTTGCCAACACTTGTTATTTCTTCTCCTTTTGATAATAGCCATTTTAAGAGGTGTGAGGTGATATCTCTGTGGTTTCAATTGCATTTCCCTGATGATTAATGATGTTGAGCATCTTTGCTTGTACCTGTCGGCTATCTATATGTCTTCCTTGGAAAAGCATCCATTCAGAACTTCTGTCCATTTTTTAACTAGATTGGTTTGTTTATTTGTTTGTTTGTTTTTGCTATTGACTTTTATGAGTTCTTATATATTTTGGATATTAGCCCATTATCAGATATATGATTTGCAAATATTTTCTCCCAATCAGTAGGCTGCCTTTTCATTTTGATTATGGTTTCATTTGCTGTGCAGAAGATTTTAGTTTGATGGCGTCCCACTTGTTTATTTTTGCTTTTGTTGCTTTTGTTTTTGGTGTTGGATTAAAAAAATTATCACCAAGATCTTCATCAAGGAACTTACCGTTATGTTTCCTTCTAGGAGTTTCACTGTTTCAGGACTTTTGTTCAAGTCTTTAATCCACTCTGAGTTAATTTTTGCTTATGATGTAAGATAATGGTCTTTTTTTTTGTTTTCTGTTTTGCTTATAGCTATCCAATTCTCTCAACAACATTGATTGAAGAGACTGTCCTTTCCTTGTTGTATATTTTTTCTTTCTTTGTCATAAATTAGTTGGCCATATATGCATGGGTTTATTTCTGGGCTCTCTATTTTGTTCCATTGATCTATGTGTCTGTTTTTATGCCAGTCTATAGCTTTATAATGTAGTTTGAAATCAGGGAGCATGATGCCTTCAACTTTGTTCTTCTTTCTTGAGATTGCTTTGGCTACTTGCAGTCTTTTGTGGTGCCATACAAATTTTAGGATGGTTTGTTCTATTCCCATGAAAAATGTCATTGGAATTTTGATAGGGATTGCATTGAATATGTGTATTGCTTTGGAAAGTATGGACATTTTAACAGTGTTAATTCTTCCAGTCTATGAACGCAGACTCCCTTTCCATTTATTTGTATCTTCTTCAACTTATTTCATTAATGCCTTATAGTTTTCAATATGCATGTCTTTCACTTCCTTGGTTAAATTTATTCCTAGGTGTTTTATTCTTTTTGATGCAATTTTAAATCAGATAGTTTTCTTAATTTTTCTTTTTGATAGTTTGTTATTAGTATAGAGAAACACAACAGATTTTTATGTATTGATGTTGTATTCTGCAATTTTATTGTATGTTTATTAGTTTTCATAGTTTTCTGATGAATTCTTTAGGACTTTCATATAATATATATAATATATATTATACATAATATAATGTTTTTGCAAGTACTGAGAGTTTCACTTCTTCCTTTTCCATTTGGATGTCTTTTTTGGTTTTTTTTTTTGCTTGCCTAATTGTTATGGCTAGGACTTCCAGTACTGTATTGAATAAAAGTGGTGAGGGGGTCCTCCTTGTCTTGTTCCTGATCTTATAGGAAAATCTTTCAGCTTTTCACCATTGAGTATGATGTTGGATGTAGGCTTGACATATATGGACTTAATCATATTGAGGTTCATTCCGTCTAACATGCTTTGTTGAGAGTTTTTTATCATAAATTGATATTAAATTTTGCCAAATTCTTTTTCTGCATATATTGAGATGATCATATGACTTTTATGTTTTATTTTCTTAATGTGGTGTATCACATTGACTGATTTGCAGATATTGAACCATCTTTGCATCCCTGGAATAAATCCCATTTAATCATGGTGTATAAGCCTTTTAATGTATTGTTGGATCTGGTGTGCTAATATTTCGTTGAGGATTTTTGCATCATTGTTGAGGGATATTGGCCTGCAATTTTTTTTTTTTTTCTTGTGGCGTCTTTGTCTGGTTTTGGTGTGAGGGTAATGTTGGCCTCATTAAATGAATTTCAAATAGTTCCTACCTTTTCTCTTTGAAGAGTTTGAGCTTTGGAGAGTTTCTAGTTTGAGAAGAATTGGTATTAATTCTTCTTTGAATGTTCAGTAGAATTCACCAGTGAACAATCTGGTCCTGGACTTTTGTGGCTTGGGAGGTTTTTGATTACTGATTCAATCTGCTTACTATAGTTGGTTTGTTCAGATTTTCTATTTCATCATTATTCAGTCCTGGTATGTTCTATGTATCTAGGAATTTATCCATTTCTTCTAAGTTGTCCAACTTGTTTACATATAATTGTTCACAGTAGTGTCTTATGATCTTTCGTATTTCTGTGGTATCAACTGTAATATCTTCTCTTTCATTTTTATTTTATTTGTTTTAATTCTCTTTTTTTTTCTTGGTGTGTCTAAAGATTCATCAATTTTGTTTATCGTTTCAAAGAATCAGCTCTTAGTTTCATTGATCATTCTGGGGTTTTGTTGCTATTGTTTTTTGTTTGTTTTTTTGTCTCTATTTCATTTATTTTTACTCTACTCGTGCTATTTCCTTCCATCTATTAACTTTGGGCTTCATTTGTTCTTATTTTTCTAGTTCCTTGAAGTGTAAAATTAGGTTGTTTATTTGAGAATGTTTTTGTTTCTTGAGGTAGGCATTTATCACTATAAACTTCCCTCTCAGAAAATTTTGCTGCATTACATAAATTTTGGTATGTTACATTTCCATTTTCATTTGTCTCAAGGTATTTTTAAAATTTCTTTTGATTTCTTCTTTGACTCATTAGTTGTTCAGTAGCATGTTGTTTAATCTCCACATATTTGTGAATTTTCCAGTTATCTTCAAATACTTAATTTCTAGTTTCATATTATTATGATTGGAAAAGATGCATGATGTTATTTCAATCCTCTCAAATTTATTAACACTTGTTTTGTGGCCTAAAAAATGATCTTTCTTGGAAAATGTGCACTTGAGAAGAATGTAAATTCTGTTGCTTTTGGAAGGAATGTTCTGCTGATATCTGTTAAGTTCATCTGATCTAATGTGTTGTTTAAAGCCTATGTTTCCATATTGATTTTCTGTCTGGATGATCTATACAGTGATGTAAATGGGATATTAAAGTCCCCTAATATTATTCTATTGCTGTCTATTCCTCCTTTCTGTCTGTTATTTTTTGCTTTATATATTTAGGTGCTCCTATGTTGGGTGCATAAATGTTTACAAATGGTATATCCTCTTATTGAATTGACCCCTTTATCATTATACAACACCCTTCTTTGTCTCTTATTAAGGTCTTTATTTTAAAGTCTTTATTTTGTCTGATATAAGTATAGCTACTCCAGCTTTCGATTTCCATTTGCATGGTATATTTTTTCCATTCCTTCACTTTCAGTCTGTGTGTGTCCTTAAATCCAAAATGAGTCTACTATAGACAGCATATAGATGAGTCTTTAAAAAAACATTTATCCAGCTACTCTATGTCTTTTGATTGGAGAATTTAGCCCATTTACGTTTAAAGTAAATATTGATATGTATGTGCTTATTTCTATTTTGTTAACTATTTTCTGTCTGTTTTTGTAATTCCTCTCTGTTCCTTTCTTTTCTTGCTCTCTTCCTTTGTGGTTTGATGACTTTCTTTAGTGGTATGTTTATATTCCTTTCTTTTTATCTTTTGTGTATTTCCTATAGATTTTTGTTTTGTGGTTACCATGAGCCTTCAATATAACAACCTATATCTATGCCAGTCTATTTTAAGTTGATAACAACTTAAGTTTGATCCAGTTTTAAAGCTCAACATATTTACTCTCTGCCACACCATGTTTTATGTTTTTGATGTCATTTTTTACATCTTTTTATCTTGTGTGTCCCTTAACTAATTGTTGTAATCATAGTTATTTTTACTACTTTTGTCTTTTAAACTTCATACTAGTTTTATAAGTAACTAATCCACTGCCTTTACTAATATTTACCTTTACAGTGAGATTTATAGTTTCAGATGTATTCTTGTTACTAATTAGTGATCTTTCTTTCCAGCTTAAAGAAATTCCTTTAACATTCTTGTAAGGCTGGTTTAATGATGATGAACTCCTTTAGTTTTTGTGTGTCTGAAAAACTCTCTCTCTCCTTCATTTCTGAATGATAACTTTTCCAGGTAGAGTATTCTTTTTTTTTTTTTTTTTTTTTTTTTTTTTT
>NW_006781985.1:524334-540602 GCF_000442215.2 Lipotes vexillifer | reverse complement strand
TTGCGTTATGCGGGCCTCTCACTGTTGTGGCCTCTCCCATTTGTGGAACACAGGCTCCGGACGCGCAGGCTCAGCGGCCATGGCTCACGGGCCCAGCCGCTCCGCGGCACGCGGGATCCTCCCGAAACGGGGCATGAACCCGCGTCCCCTGCATCGGCAGGCGGACTCCCAAGCACTGCGCCACCAGGGAAGCCCCAGGTAGAGTATTCTTGGTTGGGAGGATTTTTTCTTTCAGCACTTTGAACATATTGTTCTGGCCCGAAAAGCTTCTGCTAAAAAATCTGCTGATTGTCTTATGGGGGTTCCCTAGTACAGAGCAAGTTGTTTTTCTTTTGCTGCTTTTAAAATTTTCTCCTTATCTTTAACTTTTGACATTTGAACAATGTGTCTTCCTGTGGGTTTCTTTGAATTCATATTTTTTGGAACTCTCTGGGATCAATGGATCTAAATGTTTGTTTCCTTTCTCAGGTTAGGGAAGTTTTCAGCCATTACTTCTTCAAATAAGATTTCTGCCTCTTCCTCTCTCTTTTCTCCTTCTTGGAGCTATATAATGCGAATGTTAGTTTGTTTGATGTTGTCTCATAAGTCCCTTAAACTATCTTCACTTGTTTTCATTCTTCCTTCTTTTTGCTGCTCTGATTGGGTGAGTTCTCCTCCCTTGTCTTCAAGTGACAAGTGATCCTTTCAGGTGCTTCATCTAGTCTGTTGTTGAAACTCTCTAGAGTATTTTTCAGTTCAGTTATTGTATTACTCAGCTCTGTGATTTCTATTTGGTACTTCCTTATATTTTCCATCTCTCTGTTGAATTTCTCACCGTGTTCATTCATTCTTCTCTGCAATTCAGTGAGCATCTTTATGACCATTACTTCAATTCTCTGTCAGGTAAATTAGTTATATCCTTTTCTTATTCTTTCATTTGGAACATAGTTCTCTGTTTCGTCATTTTTCCTGACTCTCTGTGTTGGTTTCTATACATTACATGAAAAAACCACCTCTCAGTCTTGAAGAACTGATCTTATGCAGGAGATGAACTTTGTCGTTCCAGCTCTTGGTTGTTTCTCAAACCTTTGTGCTTGTCCAAGCAACCTATTATACTTTTAGTAGTTCCTAGTAGTTGAAAATGTGCCAAAAGGGCTTCCCTGGTGGCGCAGTGGTTGAGAGTCCGCCTGCCGATGCAGAGGACACGGGTTCGTGCCCCGGTCTGGGAAGATCCCACATGCCGCGGAGCGGCTGGGCCCGTGAGCCATGGCCGCTGAGCCTGCGCGTCCGGAGCCTGTGCTCCACAACGGGAGAGGCCACAACAGTGAGAGGCCCGCGTACCACAAAAAAAAAAAAAAAAAAAAAAGAAAATGTGCCAAAACCTTTCACTGTCCCAAAGGGCTGGATCTCAGCATCTAGATTCAGGTTAACTAGAAGCCAGACCCTCAGGCAGCAGTTTTTAAAAGTACGCAATTATATACAGATCTGTGAGACCACAAGCATAAGTCCCACAGACCACCAGAGCCTGTCAATCTGGAGCTGTCTGCTGGGCAGCAGTCACAAAAATCAGGGCTCCAGACTAGTATATAAGTTCTTTACTGGAAGATACTTGTGAGCTCGATCAAGACAGAGGGAGACACCAAGATGGCGTCCACAGCCTACATTCCTTGAGAGCAGCTCCATAGTCCACTAGATGTGTGCCAAACCTGAAGCCTGCCCATCAGGCCAAAGCTCCAGGACAAGCAAAGAGGCCTCCTTCACAGAAAGACTGGGGTGGGGGGTAGGGGGCTGTGCCTCAGTCCACTGCCTGTGCAGTGCCCTGGGAGTGGTAGCCTGTCATGAACCATCTCTCCAGTTGCCACAGTCTCATGTGACCCAGGAATGCAAGCACCCCTGGCCACCTGAACCAGGTGGTCAAGGGGTATCCCCAGGGCAGCAACCACAAAAACCAGGGCACTAGACATAAAAACCACAGCACCAGACACAGGTAAATCTCCCCTCCAGGAGACACTGATGCTCTGGAGAGTGGCAGAGTGTGAGCATGAACATAGTACCCATCCCTCAAGGTCTCTGGAAAGGATTACACTCAGCCCCTAGATGTGTGTTTAATTAGAAGCCTGCCCCTCAGGCCACAGTAATAATGATTAGTTAATAAACCTCCTTCACAGCCAGACCAAGCTCTTGGGTCTGTTGCTTCTTGCTGTGCCCTGGGAGTGGTAGATATTTAAGAAGTCTTTCTCAGGACTTCCCTGGTGGTGCAGTGGTTAAGCATCTACCTGTCAATGCAGGGGACATAGGTTCTAAGCCCTGGTCTGGGAAGATCCCACATGCCATGGAGCAACTAAGCCTGTGCGCCACAACTACTAAGCCTGCACTCTAGAGCCCATGAGCCACAACTATTGAGCCTGCCTGCCACAACTACTGAAGCCCATGTGCCTGGAGCCTTTGCTCTGCACCACAACGAGAAGCCCACGCACCGCAACAAAGAGTAGCCCCTGCTTGCTGCAACTAGAGAAAAGCCCACACGCAGCAATGAAAACCTAGTGCGGCCAAAAATTAATTAATTAATTAATTTTCAAAAAAGTCTTTCTCCATTGCTTAATGTCCTATGGGACCCATGAATATAAGCCTCACTGGCCACAAGAGCAAGGTGACGTAGAGGTGTCCCTGGCAACAGTCACAAAATTTGGGATACCAGACAGGGGTATGAGCTTCCTTCTGGGTGACACTAAATATTACAGTCCCACAGGATCAGGAACACAAACTCCCCTAACCTTCAGAGCCAGGCGATCAAGAGTTGTCCCTTGGGTGCAACCACAAAAATCAGGGTGCTAGGTGCATGTGAAAGCTCCAGATTTAAAGTGAAAAAGGCTCATTTGCTTATATTATAGTGTTGTCCTGAGGGGCAGGCATCTAATTTAACATGCACATCAAGGAGCCTGCTGGAACCCTCTTCGGCAATGAAGACGGGCAGGCTATCTTCACTCTCTTCCTTCACTGTGCTCAGTATTGACTTTTAAGAAATCAATGTTTTTTTTCTTTTGAGGGTTTATGTGATGAATACAAATATTCCACCATTTATCTTCTGCTACGTGCCTGGCACGTGTTAAGTATTAAGTGTTAATTATTTTTATATTAATTACCTGATTTAATCTTCATGACAAACACATGAGGTCAGTATATATTATCAACTCCATTTGAAGAGGACAAACTTATAGCTAGAAAATTTAAATAACGTGTCCAAATTCACAGAGTTAGAAAATGGCAGTAATAGAGGTCAAACCCTGGTGCCTTCAGTAAATATTGATTAAGCCCCTGTGATGTCCCAGACACTGTGCTAAGTACCTAGGTGCTGGGGTGATTAAAAACAGATACAGTCTAACCCTCTGTATGGTCAGCCCACTCAAGATGGCTGTTCTCTTGCTCTCTGTACATCCCCTGCCTAACCAGTGCCTGCTTCACCTACACCCTACTCACCTGACTGACCTTCCTATGTACTTGCCCCAGGCCCAGCTGGTGAATGTTCTTATCAAAGGGGCACTGAGGGGCATACCTTTCTGCTGGTTTCCCTGGTAACTAATGAGCCCGCCTGATGTGAATTCCCCTATAACTGGTAATCTCCCCTTCCCCTGGAAGCTAAGACTGCCACCATGTCCTGCCTGCCATCCACCACATATGGTGGGGGGTCACTCCAGGACCTTGCTTCAGATGTGTAAGCTCCCTCATCCATTAAACCATTGATGTCTCTGTTGCTGCCTTTGGGCTCTGTCTTTGGTCTTGAAGCTGGGCAAGCACAGCCCTTGTAGGACTGTGTGTGCAGCCCAACACCTTCATCTAACAAGTAAGATGAATAGAAATTCATTGTACAAACCAACACGTGTTAGAATAGCAGCAAACCGAAGACTAGAAAGAAAAGTTACATGGCACTTGCAGAGCCTTTAATAGAGGGATTTGACCTAGTCAGGGAGCTTGGGAAATGCTTCCTTGATGTGCCTGGAGAACATCAGATCTTGGCAGAAGGATGGTAGGAACCATGAGGGACTAAGAGAAAGCTAATGTGACTGTGGCAGAGAGAGCAAGGGTAAGAATGGTATGTAATACAGCTGGAGAGGGAGACAGGGCCAGGACATGCAGAACCCTGTGAACCAAAGTGAGAAATTTTGTCTTTCTCCTAAGAGCAGTGGAACCTCATTGAGCTACTACATTAGGTATAAGTTCCCTTCCTAATTTAGCCAGTGGAAATTAGGTCAAGTAAACACTCACCTTATGGAGAGGGGAAGAAACAGAAGAAAGAAGGGGACAGTGTTTATGCTTTTTCTTCTTTAGGGTATCGGCCTAACCACAGCTCATTAGCGATAAGGTGAATGGTCTTTGGTGACAAATATTCCATGAAAACCCACAACCTGGCTTCTAAAACTCTTTGCCAATGGAAATCTTGCACCAGTTCTCATTCTCAAAACACAGTTACATGATAAACAGATGAGTTTTACTTGCCTTGTCTACAAAGCAACAGATTTTAAAGTGCCTACTTACCCAGGGTGGTGGTTAGTAAGACTAAACGTGCTTATAAATCAAACACAGCAATGAATAACTACTGATTTCCTGCCTTTCAAGTTATTGCTGGTGTTTTGAATGATGTGTGGGGAGTTTTCTCTCTTTGTTAAAGGATCCCAGGCCCTTTGAGATATACAAGGTTCTTAGAAGAAATAAAGAAATATAAATGAGGCAAGTCAAAGGTTGGTTTCATTCCTTTTATTGAAGTAAGCAGATGTTCGTTCAGCAGCTCTGAGACAAAATTGTAAAATAAGAGAAAGGACTTGAGCATCTAAGGTTTTCAACCATTTCTAGTACAATCAGAAATTTTGTGCTTACTTATGGTGACTGAACATACTATTCTGGCTTTATGAATATTAATAAGTTTTTGAACTTGAATAAGTTTCTTTATAGATTAAAAAGTAAAAGAGTCTCAAGCTCAGTTCCCCATACTTCAAGAAGGACAAGGCGGGCTTCCCTGGTGGCGCAGTGGTTGAGAGTCCGCCTGCCGATGCGGGGGACACGGGTTTGGACCCTGGTCCGGGAAGATCCCAAATGCCGCGGAGCAGCTGGGCCCGTGAGCCATGGCCGCTGAGCCTGCGCGTCCAGAGCCTGTGCTGCGCAACTGGAGAGGCCACAACAGTGAGAGGCCTGCAAAAAAAAAAAAAAAAAAAAAAAAAAAAAAAAAAAGAAGGACAAGCCTCTTCTAACAGGTCTTAAAAGAAGTGGAAATGGAAGGAAAACCAAGAACATTCTAGAAAACAGGTCTTTCATTTGTTTTGGACTTTGGACAGCAGAGGGAGCTCAGATAAGGCCATTCCATGATCTCAATATGCTCTGTTCACAGATTTGATACTCACATATTTCCTACAAAAATAGCAAGATAGTCCCTATTGCTTCCAGCTGAAAAAAGCTATCTTTGACTCTTCTGAGCTGGCCTCTCCCAAATCTCCACTCTCTTCTCTGATGTCTCTCCTGTACTTTATGTGGTGGTTTTAAAATACATCCTCTGGTTCTTCCAAATTCCTCCTTCCAAAAGGTGGGACTTAATTTTGAGTGTGGGCTAAACTTCTTGACTCGCTTTTAAAAAATGGAATATGGTGGCAGTCTGTGACTCCTGAAAAATAGGTCATAAAAGATATGACAGCTTCCTCCTTCTTCTCTTTCTTGCAACACTCACTCTGGGGGAAGCAAGCTGCCATGTTGTGAGGACCCCTGAGGCCCTGTGAAAAGGCCCACATGTGGGGAATGGAGGCTTCCACCCAACAGCTACATGAGTGCGCCATCTTGGAATTGAACCCTCCAGTCCTAGTCAAGCTTTCTGACAATTGTAGCCCCAGCCAATATCTTGAGTGGTCCTGAGCTAGAACCAACTAACTAACCTGCCCCCAAATTTTTGACCCATAGAGACAAAGAAAATAAAGGTTTGCTGTTTTAAGCCTCTGTATTTGGGGATAATTTGTTTTACAGAAATAGATAACTAATACACCATATAATACATAATAGTAACAAAAAAATTACTAACACTTGCTCAGTTTACTAGAACATAATCTCCTTACAGAAAGGAATCATGCCTGTTTGTCTCAGCACTGGAACCTCCGTGCACCAGCCCAAAGTCAGTACTCAATACATATTTGTTGATTCACTGAATGATAAGACCCTAGTTACATAACTGGTATTATGTTATTCACTTTACACATATTTTCTCATTTAATTCTCACAGCTATTCTATAAAGTGTATTTTTTATCCTTGTTTTACAGATAAGTAATCCAAGGCTTAGCAAGATGATGAAAGTAGATTCTGGCATCCTGTGACTCTAGGACCTGAGGCTCACAAGGGAGTCTAGAGCAGTCCTGTGGACTTAGGGTCCAGCCACACTGACATGTGTTTTTGCACCTGCTGTTCTATCAGCTAGAGACTTGCTCTTCCCATACCTCTCCTTAGAACTCCAACAACTGGGCCAGAATGTTTCAAAGCTCCCATGGAGATGCCATCTGCTCCTGTAAGGAAGCATGAGAACAAGTTCAGCTGGTTAGGATGGGAAGACTCAGGTCTGCTTCTAGAGGTGGGAGGATGGACAGGACCCACAGAGGGCAAATAGGAGTCAGCTACTATCTCTCTTAACAGACCCTTCCTCTCTCCAGATGGTTCCATACAAGTCAAATCTCTAGTATTGGCGGTGAGGCCTCAGGCTGGTTCAGAACCACAGAAACCAAATGCCCAGACTTAGGCAAGATCCACAAGACTCTATGTGAATTCTCCAAACATAGCACACCCTGGGGATTAAATTCTAAGGCTCCAAGTCCCTGTATTGCATTCCTGGCCCCTCACTAAGCCTTGATGGAAAAATGTTGAATTGCTGAAAACAAGGTTGAAAGAGATTAACCTACCAAATCCAATCAACAATCAACATGCTGAGAACATCAACCAGACATGTTCATGTCTAAATACACAGTGTCTTTGTGGTAACTTACTTTTTCCCTTCAAAACATAAAAATCTGCAGTACTAATGTAATTTATGTGGAGCTTGAGAGTTTCATTTTGTGCTGTTTTGGAGCTTTTTGCTTCATTTCATAAAATGCTGTGGCTCTGTGATGAGATATTTAAATTTGGAAATAACCTTATCAAACTTTATTCTTATAACTGTATCTAGTCCTACCTTTAAGATGGCTAATTTTTTTTGTGAAAATTCAGTTTTGAATAGATTTCTAGAAGCTTGTATAACCCATAAGAGAATCTCAAGGTAATGCATTTTGATATTTTCCCAATGAGCAGCTTACTTTTCTGGTGGGAAAAGAGGGAAACAGGGAACGATATTATTTGTTTGAATGTCAAAATAATTTTTAGAAGACTATTTAATGACATAGAAAGAAGCTCACTCTACACTACAAATAAGAAATAGTATGTATATTATGATGCTCTTATATTAAATACAGAGAGACAAAGATTTATGTTTACATATAGAAAAGACCAGGATAGGTGTGAAATATTAATAGTTAGCCCCACCCCTTCCCTCCACTCATCCATTCCTTCCTTTCAATGTCTCTTCAGTGCCTACCATGTGTCAGGCACTGACTTATGTTCCAAGTGTCCAAAGATAAGAGTCAGTTCTACCCTCAAGTGCCTCAAAGTCCAATGAGAAACTCAGTGAAGTAAACAATTGGAAAAAACCAGATGCATAAAAGGCAGTAGAGGGCTTCCCTGGTGGTGCAGTGGTTGAGAGTCCGCCTGCCGATGCGGGGGACGCGGGTTCGTGCCCCGGTCCGGGAGAATCCCGCATGCCGCGGAGCGGCTGGGCCCGTGAGCCATGGCCGCTGGGCCTGCGCGTCCGGAGCCCGTGCTCCGCAATGGGAGAGGCCACAGCGGTGAGAGGCCCGCGTACCACAAAAAACAAACAAACAAACAAACAAAGAAAAAAAGGCAGTAGAGCATAGTGGTTCTGAGAACTCACCCTTGTCATCAACATGGATTTGAGTCCAAACCCCAGTTTTACACTTAGTATGTGCACTGAAGCAAATTTTCTCACTTTTCTAAGTTCCAATGTCCACATGTGCAAGTGGGGACAAAAATACCTACCTCACAGGACAGTTGTAAGGAATAAACAGGAAGCCTATGAGTGTGCAGGGTTCAGCATAGACACAGCTATAGTAAGCACTCAATAAATGGCCAGCATTGGCTTTTATCATAGATGGCAGAGCGGTAGCTCAGAGGAAGCTTACAGGCTCCTGAAGATCAAAATCCCTGAACTCATAGTCAAATGACTAACCCTGAACTAGTAATGATAAATCAGCAACCTAGGGTTGGTGTGTTTTGCAAACCCAATCATTGGGCAAAAGCTGCCATTGTTACCTTACAAAAATTTCCATAGTCTACAACATCATGCAGCTCCTGTTTGAAGAGGACACTTTTTTTTCAAAGCCTTTAGCTTCACCCGTGTCTGTGGCATCTTCCGAAAGACCCTGAGGTAGCCCCCTACCACATGGCAAATGTAAAACCAGCTCAAAGGCCACCACCAGAGATCCTTACTTCCAGAGGTAGTGTGATGAGAGAGTGAAAGCCCAGCCCTTGGAGTCAGGCAGCCCTGAATCAGAGCCCGGGAACATTGAGCAAGTGAACTGTGCCAGCCCCTCTGTTTGGCATGAGAGTGAAAATAACTACCTCATGGGTTTGTCATGGAAATGAAATGAAGGCCACTTAACCCAGTAACCACCACTTGGCACATGCTCTGCAAATGCTGGTTTTCTTTCTTTGTCAATAAAGATGATGTATTGACCGTACACACACAGACTTGTATGACTCTGCCACTCAGTGCCAACATGCCCTCATTCTCTCGTCATGTAGAGCAAACAAACCTTTCAGATGCTTTTAAAATTGAAGCCCAGCTGAACTAACTATGTTTTGAGGGGAAGGTGCACACTTCCCACTCATTTTAGGCATCATCGGACAATACTGACAAGAGGAGACATGAAATTAGTCAAATCGATTGGGTTTCATTCACTACTATTACCCAACAGTCTTAATGAAAAAGTCTGTCCCGATTTCCAGGTCCAATGTTCTTTCCACTGCATTAAAAACTGCTTTAACACACATAAGTAAATGGAGATAGAATTAGATTTTTTTTTTTTTAAACCAAGACTTCAGTGGGTGAAGCTCAAGAACATCTTGTTTCACTTTCATTTTATTCCTCTTTATCCGATGCCCACTCTGTACCAGCACTACTGGGAAAAGGAGCTAAAGGTGGGAGCAAACAGATGCCATATGATCTTTGAACCTCACATTGATTTTTTGGTATAGTGTGAGGTAAGGAATATTTTCCTTCCTTTCTTTCCCTCTTTCTTCCTTCCTTCCTTCCTTTCTTTCTTTCCTTCATTTTAGAGTAAGGGCTAGATGTGGCCCATGGACCATAGTTTGTCAACCCCTGTTCTTTTATTTATTTATTTTTAAAAAATTTTGGCCACACTGCATGGCTTGTGGGATCTTAGTTCTCCCAATCAGGGATCAAACTCGTGCCCCCTGCAGTGGAAGCATGGAGCCCTAATCACTAGATTGCCAGGGAATTCCCATCTCATTTAAGATGCGGCTATTTTCTTTTAACCATATCAGCATATCCAATATAAAGTCTCACTGTACCATTAATGTGTCTTACCATCGAGATGGCCTGGAAGGGAGCCAAGTTCCTCAAGAGAGTATTTCCATTTGTTTCTTTCACCCAGAGCTACTCCCAACATGAAACCGCTTTTTTTTTTTTTTTTTGCGGTACGCGGGCCTCTCACTCTTGTGGCCTCTCCCGCGGCGGAGCACAGGCTCCAGACGCGCAGGCTCGGCGGCCATGGCTCACGGGCCCAGCCGCTCCACGGCATGTGGGATCCTCCCGGACCGGGGCACGAACCCGTGTCCCCTGCATCGGCAGGCGGACTCTCAACCACTGTGCCACCAGGGAAGCCCCATGAAACCTCTTTTAAACTACATTCTCTGCTTGAGCTTTCTGGACCACACTTGCAGTTGGAGTTCAGACCAGAGACCTGCGTGATGATCACCTCCTGGTTCAAATTACCAGGAGAGAGTTTTCTTCCTTTTCCCACCAAGGCTAGGGTTGAGTTTCCTTGCTGTCCCTTTCTCTGGGCTGGGTTTGTTTCTGATGTGCCCTTATACTGGTGGGCCAGCTTTGCGTGTGGAGTCCCATGCTAAATTCTCTACCTTGAGTTCTTTTTTTTCCAACTTCCTCAGAGGTACATACAAAAATTGTGCATTTTACCATCAATGGCTTCTTTGGTTCTATAAAATACAGTGGTTATAGACTGTGATAAGAATTTTGAAATAGCAGTCAAAAGTGGCACAAGGAAGCATAAGAGAGTGACCTAATTTATAGTGAAGGCCCTATGAATAAGGGATATGTAAACTGTATGAGTTTGCTAGGGCTGCAATAAGAAATAGCACAGATTGGGTGGCTTAAACCACAGAAATTAATTTTCTCACAGTTCTGGAATCTGGAAATCCAAGATCAGGTGTCAGCAAGGTTGATTTCTTCTGAAGTCATTTTTCCTTGTCTTGTAGATGGTCGTCTTCTCCATGTGTCTTCACATTGTCTTCCCTTTGTGTGCATCTGTGTCCTAATCTCCTATTCTTGTAAGGGCACCAGTGCTAGTGAATTACGGCCCACCCCAATAACCTCATTTAACCTAATTACCTCTTTAAAGAACATGTCTCCAAATACAGTCAGTTTCTGAAGTCCTGTGGGCTAGGATTTCCACATGCGAATTTTGGGGGCACATAATTCAGCCCATAACAAAAACTGAGGCCTGGAAGATGGAACAAATGACCCAGGAGCTGAGCATTCCAGACAGGGGGTCAGCCTGTGCAAAGTCCTCTTAGATAAGGAGGCCAGAGTTAGTTTTAAATTCCTTTAATGCGGTATCTCCAAAGTGTTTATAACCAAAGGAAAAGAATGTCATTTCAATGAATCAGTTTCTCTTGAAATCTGAAATAGAAATAAGATGGATTCTTGATTATAATTACGTTAAAAATCATGTTTGTAAAAGTAGGGTTATGCCCTCTGATTATAATTATCACCCACGATTTCCTCAATCTGAATTTGATTTTGTGCCCCGTTGCTGTGTTAAATGTCCTGTGAATTGACATGTGAATCTCTAACAAGATAAATTAGTGCCATTACATATGCCTTTTGGATGGAGAGGTATTAAAACCATTCCTTCTTACTGCCTTTTTAGAATAGCCTCATCTCCAGGGGCCGAGCATTCCAGATAGGGGGAACATCCTGTGACATCGGGGAATAAGTGATGATTTGTAACAGGATCATGGAAGGATGCTTTCCATCTGGTATACGGAGGGTGCCCTTCCTCTCAGCGCATATTCTTTAATTTGGTGCAAAAGCCCATACTCATCCCAGCACTCCTCCAAAGGTGCTTCCTGGGACTTCATAAAAGTGATGGCAAAAAGCACAATTCACATTTTTTCACATGTGTGACTCTACAGTGAACAGGACCTGAGTATATCTCTGCTTTTACTGGGCTATCTCAAAACTGGATTTGAAATTCCAGTTTGTTGTAAGATTAGACAAAAAGAGCCTACTTTATTTTCAGAGTTCTGCTGTAAGAGCTTCTTGATAGAAGCCAATGATTTACTACATTGGAGAAGTGCCTAGTTACAGTATAGCTCATCATATGAAAGGCATGATTCTTTTTTCAAGCGAGTGCTCTGCTCCTAAGTGACCAAAACACTCACATGAATTCCTAGGAGGGTGTTCAGCATTTTCCCTCATCTCTATCTGGGTTGTGTGACAAGCAGATATAAATGTCAGCTTACATTTGCTGGGCTAGAATGTAGAGCTCATGGAAGTTCCTTTGCAGGCAGGTCTTTCCCTGGGAGCAGGGGCACATTCTATTCAAGGAGTTGAGAGAGTTGTGGTGAGCTGTTTCTTTGTCACTTATCTGTCATTCTCAAATAGAAATAGGAGAGGTGGTCCCCAGGAATGAGAGTTGAGATGGCAGTCCCCCAACCTGCAGCCAAATCCTATGTTGAGTAGAAGAGGTGGGGAACTTCTCACCAGCTGTGACCCTAATTTTATCTCATCTGGACCCTAGGTTGATCATTCTAGCCCCAGAGAAGAAATCTCCCCACCCTCTCTTCCCCACTTCGTGCTACTGTGATTGTTTCATTCAGAGAAGAGCTTCGGCTCTGATAAAGAGCAGTGATGAGAGATCAATGGATCATTCATTCAAGCAATAATTGTGTATTTTTTTTTCATTTTATTATTTCTGCAAGTTAAAGTTCGCTGGTAACAGGAACTCTTGCAACTGTAAAATAAAGCTACATAGGTGTAAGAAGTCATGTAAATGGTTAATGAGCTTATTTCCAAAGTTAGCAAAACTTTCATTGTAAATCAGTCTGTATTCAGGAAATAAAAATTATTATTGTATAAACACAAACTCCATGGTGACCTTCAGGATGTCACCCTACTTCTTTACCTAGCAGTTTGAGTTCTCATATTTGCAGTGTTTCACAAACTGTACTATTTTCTTTTATGTGCAGTTTTCATGAGTAAACCATCAGAGAATAAATTCTATCTTTAAATTAAAAAAAAAATCCTACTAGATGCTCAGTGCTGTTCTACATACTAGCATATTCTGTTCCCCAAACCTCTTGTTGAAGCTGCTTGCTGTGTTCGGTATCTGAATCTTCCTTTTTCACTTCTCTTCCACCCTTCTAATCTTCCTTTTTATTTTACGGTTTATATTATTGATTATTAGATCAAATAAGTGCATTTGGCTTGATAAAAAAAAAAGGAGGCTTCAAAGTAGTTAAATCCTGACTTCAACTGTTAATTTCAGGCTTAGTGGAACAAAGCAACTGTATTACCACAAAGATCAAAAATAAGGCAGGGCTTCCCTGGTGGCGCAGTGGTTGGGAGTCCGCCTGCCAATGCAGGGCACACGGGTTCGTGCCCCAGTCCAGGAAGATCCCACATGCTGCGGAGCGGCTGGACCCGTGGGCCATGGCTGCTGGGCCTGCACGTCTGGAGCCTGTGCTCCGCAATGGGAGAGGCCACAACAGTGAGAGGCCCGCATACCGAAAAAATAAATAAATAAATGAGGCAAATATTCAGCTGTTGCAGCTCTGAAGCACTCATAGAGCCAACTAGCTGACACCATTTATTGACTTTATGTTCCAAAACAGTTGATTAAGCTTAAATCTGTCCCTTTCACCTGAAAAACTGTAGGCTTATGTGGAGAAATAAACCGTTTATTTCAAAACTAAACTTTGAAGTTTGAAAATAAAAGGTAAATCGTTGTGGCCTGGTACACAGGGGCTCTTCTAACCTGGAGGGCTCATCTGAATTTCAAAGGGAAATGCTAACAGGTGAATACTCACTCCTTCATGCATGGGCTGGGCTCCTGGAAGCCAGCACTGCAGACAACGCAGAATCTGCCACTAATATACTCACCAGATAACTGACGGACTTCCCTGTGGACAAGCTTAAGGCACAGGACCCTTGAAGGAAAATCATCCGATATTGCCCACCTATGATCCTGAGTCAAAGGCAGAAGTAATTCTTTCCTTTTTCCTCTGCCCTCCTCTGGCTGCCTGGAAGTGGCACAAACTCTGGGAAAGGGGCTTAGAAGGTGGAGCCGCAGGAGGTGTAGAGCAGTGGTTCTCAAACTTTGCTGCATTGCTACACACTAGAACCACAAAGGAGTTTATTAAATTTCTGACACCCAGGCCATGCTGGGGGTATGGTGTGTGTGTGTGTGTGTGTGTGTGTGTGTGTGTGTGTGTGTGTGTGTGTGTGTGTGTGTGAAGCAGGTGTTAGCATTTGTTGAAGGTCCCCAGGTGTGCTGGGGGTATGGGGTGTGTGTGTGTGTGTGTGTGTGTGTGTGTGTGTGTGTGTGTGTGTGTGTGAAGCAGGTGTTAACATTTGTTGAAGGTCCCCAGGTGTCTCTAATGCACAGCAAGTCTGAGACCAGAGGTAGAAATGGTGTTTCTCAATTAGGTGGAGCCTGAGTGTCTGCATTTCTAGCAAGCTCCCAGGTGGTGCCCATGCTGCTGGCCCCCAGAATGCACTTTTAATAACAAGGTGTAGGGTTCCTCCCCATTCCACCCCCCAGTGCTGTCCTAGCAAAATAAAAGGAGCCAAGAGAAAAGAAAAGTGAGCCTGAGGCAGAAATTCTTGGTAGTTAGCTTAATGAGGCGGGAAAAGGTGGAGGTGGGCAGGTGAGCTTATCTGGAGGAGCTCATCTCATTGCTACAGACTGGAACAAAGGATAAGAAAATCTGTGCGTGACCCAGGAGGACAGGATTGCTTGCTATTTTGAGGTAGGACACCCGCTCCCCCATGACAGCCCTTCCCTCCCCCCACAGCCCAATACCACACACGTGGGGAGAATTGGTTTGCCCTGTGCCTCTATCCAGAATGTCCAAATTCCTATGCCTCCCTGTAATTACACAGCCCAAAGAGGAAGGGAAGGAATTAAACCCCCTCCTCAGCATATAAAAACGCTCAAGGTTCTTGCATTTTAAGCCAACCCCCAAGCCAACACCTCTTTGGACTCTGGGTTCCCTTGGAGCTAAACCTCTCTCCTTTCTTGCACACAGACAGCTTCAGAAAAAGAACCCATTGTATGTACCTACTGTCCACATTTCTCTTCTTTTCTACCCTGTCAATATTTGAAATACTGCAATTTTGCTCATAGTAAATTTTTTTGCATTAATTTTGAGTGTTTTAAAATACTGCCTTAAAATATTATTAACCTTGATTACTTAGTGTTTTGGCAACCCCCCCCCCCCTTATATTTTGCTCCCAGGGCAAATGCCTCACTTGCCTTACCCTAGTCCCAATCCTATTTTATTTACTCCTCAACCCGTTATGATCTGGCCTCTGCTCCCTGAACTGCAATAGAAACTAACACTGAAAGGTTCATTAAAAAATCCTTGACATGTCATTTTTTTAGAGAACATTTTTTCACTCCCTGTTTCAGTTGACATTTTTTTGAGCATTTCAAATAATTTAAACAAAATACTATTATTACCAAAAATGTTACTACACTTATACCTAAACCTATTCCTAGAATGCATCTTGTTTCATTCCCTATTTTGTTTTATTTTATTGAATTATAGTTGATTTACAATATTAGTTTCATGGTTACAACATAGTGATTCCGTATTTTTGTAGATCATACTCTATTTAAAGTTATTATAAAGTATTGGCTATATTCACTGTGCCGTACAATATATCCTTGTAGCTTATTTATTTTATACATAGTAGTTTGTATGTACAAACTATCTTAATCCTAACCCCTATCTTGCCCCTCCCCTCATCTCTCTCCCCACTGGTAACCACTTGTTTGTTCTCTATATTTCTTTATTATTTTAATAGCACTTCTATACTTCCTAAAATTATAGCAGTTCTTAATTAAAAACCTTCCTAAGGTTATAGTATTGTTACCCAAACCAAAGAGAAAATGAACATTAGTTCAGACAGCCAAGGTTACAGGATCCGGTTAACCAACTGACTCTGGTTATGGCATAAACCCAGGTTTTTTTGCGAAGGCTATTCAAACCGAAGCCATGGACATCAGGCTGAAACTTTCATTTTGAGAAAATCTTCTCTTTTTACTTTAATTAAGAAAAAAATTAGGTTCATACTTTTCTTGCAGATTTTAGTTTTTAGTAGCCTGGAATTTTCCCGTTAAATGTTGAAATCTTTCTTGGCCAGCATGACATAGCTCATTGTCCTGTCATCGTGATAAACTAGTCTCTTGGCATTATTTAAAATGTATGGATGGTGTACTAGTGTCTCATTATAATTCATGGAGCCATCTAGAGGTTTCATCTCCCAGGAAAGGTAGAATTAAGGCTATGTTATGAGCGCTCCTTTTTAAGACACTTGGCCTTTTCGAATTATCTTGGAACACAGTTTGAAGCTCTGTTCTGCATAGTTACTGTGTGTGAGCACTGGTGCCAATGAGTCCCTCCTCCTCTTGTTTCTGTATATTTTCCCAAGGTGATTTGGTAACTCACAGTTCCCTATATTTCTCTTTCTCTACTTACACAGATAGACATTAATTTCATGTCTCTGCGCTAAAAGCAAACAGAGTTAATAGAAGGAATAAAATACCAACTTATGTTAACCTTTCATTAAAATTAATAAAAAATTGGGGCTTCCCTGGTGGCGCAGTGGTTGGGGGTCCGCCTGCCGATGCGGGGGGCGCGGGTTCGTGCCCCGGTCCGGGAGGATCCC
>NW_006781985.1:510613-524187 GCF_000442215.2 Lipotes vexillifer | reverse complement strand
AAAAAAAAATTAATAAAAAATTAAACAGGTCCCTTTATAGTCAAACTTCTATGCTCATCCTAATTTCCTTTAGTATATTTTACATGAAGCTTTTTCTTAATATCATTATGAAATTATGGCCTTGCACAAATTCATCATATTTCAAATAATCACAATTATTATAACCTTTTTGATGCTCAAATTTCAATTTGGCCACTGGGAGACTGTCCCTTGCATCTCTGCTTTCTGGTAACATATGGTATTCCAGGTTCATTCTACTGTTGTGTGTGTGTGTGTGTGTGTGTGTGTGTGTATGTGTGTGTGTGTGTGTGTGTGTGTGTGTGTGCGCGCACACACCAGGAGTGCTAGTTTCATCCAGTGAAATATTAGCAATCCAAATCTGGGCATTTAGGAGTTCATGTGAGAATAGGCAGTGAACAAACTGATACTGCTTTGGAGACACTTCTAGCAGGAAAAATGTTGCTTTTTAACATCCTGAGTTCACATTGATTTTTTTCTAATATTATTAACATAATTAAGTCTCTGTGTTTGACTCACATCATGAGGTTTTATCGACAACCTTTGACTTTCCAATATATTGCTGCAACCAATGACCTCATCTTGAACCTTGTTTCTTTCATAGTTCCAGCCATGGTATTGGCTTTTGTGCTTGTCTTTGTGTCACACTGACATTCGAGGACTTTGAGCATTTGTTCTGTGTACCTCATGGCCCTTATCACACTGATTTCCAATCTCATCCCAGATGACTTCTCAGCTGCTGGGAAATGTACCTAAGTGTTTCTTGCCCCTGAGGAGTAATTGTTCTGGATGGTGGCATGTTGATTTTCTGCTATTCAAAGAAAGGCTTGGCTTCACTCGTCTAGAAAACTTTTCTCTGTTTGAAATTCAGTTTTGGAGGACACCACATTTCCCTTTGTCCATAATTCCTCTGCCACCAGTTCTGTATCTGTCCCTGCAATTTTCAGCCATTGACTTCCAACACATTTTAGTACAGGAAGAAACATTTGGTCTCCCGACAGTCTCCTTAATGACAACATTGAAAGGACAGAAGCACCTTTTTCTCTGTCTCAATCTGGTTAATATATTTCCTTCTAGAAATTCAGGTTTTATTACATTTTTCACAAGGAGGTCCTCCTTGACTGGCGAACCCAGATTTGCTGATCCCTTTGTTCAAGTGATGTGGAACTCTACAAGAGTTTGCTCTGGCTACATCCGTGGGTTGGGTGGGGAGTGAGGGCCACACCACCTTGTGGGCTGTGCCAAAGACACTGTCTCCCCTTCACACTTAGTAAGGGGGCTCTGGACAAGGGAATGAGAGAACACTTGCTTAGAGAGATAAGAGCTAGAATGTAGAGAACATAAAGGGACTTATATGTGATCTCTTATTCAAAATAACCTTAGCAGGATGGAATCTGGTTTTGGCAGCAAGCTAAGTTTCATTTTACGCCTTTGAGCTGGAACAGAGTGCATAAGAAATGTCAATTTGCTGGAGGTTTCCCATTAAATGAGGCAATTTGGGTCCAGAAATAATGCTGTATACATTTAAAAAATATCAGTGAATAAAGCAGAAACTAACACACCATTGTAAAGCAATTATACTCCAATAAAGATGTTAAAAATAAATAAAATAAAAATATCAGTGAAAAAAAATTTTAAATTGTAATCCTAATGCATTTTTATTTTTTAAAATGGTAAATAAGAATGTATATGAATGTAAAATCTGCCATTTATGAGCCAGGCTCAATGCTAGGCACTTGACATTGATAACTCTTCCAGTATTCCTAACAACATGCTGGGACAGGTACTATGGTTATAGTACTTTGTTATATTGTCTTAAAGATGGGTAAATGGAGGCTTAGAAAGGTTAAGTAAATTACCCTTGGTCATAAACTAGTAGGTGGTAAGTTGTGATTCAAATTCAGGTAGTCTAACTCTGACTCCAGAGCATGGTCCTGAATATGTGTATTATGTGTATCATATGTGTGTTTGTGTGTGTGTATAACAAAAACTGGGTCATATCCCACCTATAATTTGCAATCCTTTTTCTCACTTATTATTAAGAGCATTTCCCTCTTTTTATAATGTTTTATAAAGGATCATTTTTAAATGGCTGAATACTGTCTTTTCTTGAAATTGTAAAGTTATTTTGCCAGTCACCTATTAATGAACATATAAATAAAGCATGGTACTTCTATTTTTGTGTCTCTATTTTCTTAAGATACATTCATTGTTTGGAAGGGGATTACTGAACCAATGGAAGGGGCCAGTTTGCGTACCCAGGTAAATATCACCAAATCACTATCCACAGAGTTTGTACAAATTCTTACTTCTGCCAGCAATTTTTTAGGGAAAACTTCTATCAAACTTTTACCACCACAGAAAATTTTCTTTAAAAAATGTTTTGCCATTTTAGTGGGTGAATAAAATATATATCTTGTTTTAATTAGTATCTGTTTGATTAGTTATGAGTGTGAATATTTAAAAATATTTATTAGGTTTTGTATTGCTTTAAAATTTCTGTGTGGATCCTCTGCCCACATTTCTTTTGGGGTATTAGAGTTTTACTTATTGATTTGTAAGAGTGCTTCATGTTTTAATGATATTATCCTTCTGCCCTGTTGCTAAATTACTTTTCCCAAGTTGTGACTTTATTGTTGTGAATGATGTTCCTTGATTTAGAGGAGTTCTAATTGTGTAATAGTAAAGTCGATTTAGATTTTCCTTTGTAATTACTTCTATTGCTTTTATGCTTCAAATGTCTTTCCCTCTCCAGAAATCTGATAATTATTCACTTATATTTTTGTCTATGTATGGTTCTTTATTCCATCTGTTTTAATTGTTGTTTTTGTTTTGGGCTGCTGCATGGTGAGGCTATAATTTGAATTAATCAATTTTCTCAACTATTTGATGAATAAACTCTCCCATTTTTGTTGTGCTTATTTATTAAGCTGGAATATATACCAGAGTCTATCTCAAGGCCAAGTGTTCTATTCTATCACTCTATCTGTCGGTTCTTGAACTAGTACTATACTGCTTTGTTTGATGTTGCTTGCAATATGTTTTAATTCCTTGTAAGACATGCCTCCTTAATCTAATTGCCCAGTTTTCCTATTTTAATATGTTCTTCCTTTTTTTTTTTACTTGTTATTCCTCTGAATGAAGTTTAGAATCATTTATGTCATTAAGAAAGATAACATTGCCTATTTTTTGGTTTTCATCATGTCACTGAATATTTAACATGTCATTGCAAAATCATAATAGTATTTATTGTTCTTTTGTTGTACCATCCTTGTCAGTTTTATATTAGTGCTACACTGACTTCATAAAATGAATCTATATATTTTCAGCTTTTGTTTTTATATTGGAAATATTATATAATATGAAATTATCTGTCTTTGTGAAAGTCTGAAAGTTATCACTAGTGAAATTTTCAGACAATGAGACATCTTTAGCAGTCTGAGAGTCAGGTACAATTTTCCATACAAATAATCATTTAGTTCAGTTTATCAAATTTATTAACATAGTGTTTTAAAATAATATTTCCATATTTATTAAAATTTTCCTTTTCCTTTTCATTTTGAAATCTTGTTTTTTCTCTTTACTTTTCATGTGTTCTTGAGTTGTGTTAAAAAAAAAAGCAGTTCTTGAATTTGTGTATGAACTTTACTATTTCTATTTAAAAAAAATTTGTTCAATTTTCTATTCTTATCTTTAGAAAATCTTTTCTTCTGTTTTCCTTGGTTTTGTTTTAAATACATTTTAATTATTTACAGTACACATCCTTTGAAATGTACCTACTTTGTCTTATTTCTATAAAAGGCTCACGTGAAATAATTGTATTCTGTCCATTTCTTCTTATATATCTTTGCTTTATATATCTGCATAAAATATATATTCCTTTGATATCATCATTGAAGACTGCACATTTTTATGCACTCATTGACTCATTTGATATTTTTTGGCCTTGTATCCATTCTTGTATGAATTTTATAATAATACCTTTATTTTGACTTCATTTCTATTTTTCTAGTAAATCTTTATTCATTCTTTTATTTTTAATCTATTTGTGTCCTTTCTTTTGGATATATTTCTTATGATTAGGCCACAGTTGGATTTTTTCTTAACCCAATCCTGAAGTCTTAGTATTCTAATACACGAGGTTAAATCATGTAAATTTATTGTTATAACTGTCCATCTACTCATCCTGGATAATCATATAAACAGTGGGATATCTGGGGGTTTTGCTCAGGCAGGGTTCAGAGGACCTGAGTTTGAACACTGACATGAGAAACAGCCGCAGGCATGAAAACAGACAAACTCACACTTGGTCATAGGCAAGTTCATCTTACAAGGAAAGGGACATTCTAAATGTCAAGTTTGTGCAATCGATCAGAAATCTAGAACAGGAGCCAAATCAAAAAATTTTTAAAAGATCAGACACAACTGAGGAGTGGGCTCAGGAAACAGGGCTAGGAGAGCTTCCCTGAGGTGGGGCACCAGGGAGATTCAAGTGTTCTCAATCCTTTACTGTAAGTGATAACGAAGACAAAAAGCACAGCAACACCAATCAACATGTCGATTTTTTTTTTTTTTTAAACTTCGAGGTCCATCCCGAGAGCGTGGGCTGTTCCAGAGGCAGATGGAAGGAGGCAGCACCATCAGATAACAGAGGGGCCTGGTGGTGGGGGGATCAGTTTAATTAATCATCCTTCTTAAACTTGTCCTAGATGTAGGTCACCCAGTCCAGAATCAGCCACCAGTCGGTGGACCACGGCAGTCCCACAGTGCCCACCGCACCCCACGTGCCCACAGTGGAAATCCAGTTTCTGGCCAGTTCCTGGGAGTGCAGGGCAAGGAACCTGGTCAGCATCTCAGCACCATCCCAGCTCAGGATGACCCAGTCCCCACTGGCTTGGGTGCCAACAACTCATTTTTATTTTTGATTTATGCTTAGGCTAAGCACTGGACTAATTTCTTTAGACAAAGATTTCCTATAATCCCCACAACTACCCTGTGAAGTACATGTTATTCAAGTTTTGGGAAAAGAGAGGCTCTGAGCAGGTGAATAAATTTTCCAGACCAACATTAGTAAATGCTAGAACCACTTTCAAAAACCAGATTTCCCTGACTCAAAAGACCTTGATTTGAACCACTGTGTTATTCTGTTTTCTTCCCAAAGTACCATTTTTCTTGGTTTTTATTTTCCCCATGTTTACAAGTATACATTCTATTTTGAATTCTTCTAATTAGGTTTTTCAAAATCACACTTGAATACATAGCTTCTCTAATTATCAAATTCATGAATAATATAATAATTTGATTCCTTCTTCTATAAGATGAGGAATTTAGTACACTTCTAATTCCCCACATACCCGTTTTTCCTCCATTCTTTGGCAATATCATTTGGAATTATAAACCTATTTATTATTAGTTTTATTTTTAGTTATTTTAAGAAGTAACAACAACAACAAAAACTTTCCATCCGTACCAATATTCTATTTACAGAATTTTTAAAAACTTAATTCTATACATTTAGCTCAGACTGTCACAATGTTTTTGAACCCACTTTTGCTATTCTTTAGTTTTTGTCTTTAATTAATATGTTGTTCCATTCGAACCTGTCTTTCCATAAACTTTTCAAGAAAAGTGCATGGGTGGTATCTTTTTTGAGTTCCTGATTAGAATAACTAAGAATGTCTTTTTTCTTTTCTTTGCAAATTAATTAACATTTCAGCTTGAGTCATAAGCACTTTCTCTTAGTACCATTTAGACTTTGCTCCATTTTCATCTGGCATTCGGTCATGTGATACATTCTCATATCAGCCTGTTTTCATTTGATGTTAAGCGACTTTAAGGTTTTGTCTGGATATTTATAGAATTTTTTTAAAAAATTCTTTATGTTCAAACAAATTTGCTAGATTTTATCGAACTGTGCATCTTTCTTCAGGCAAATTTTGCCTGGAATGGTACGCTATTTTAAATTGTGCATTCTACCTCTTTTTTCAGCTTGAAAATTTTTCTTCCATTATTTTTCTTCAATATTGTAGCAACATCATTTATTCTGGTTATATCTTCCTTGAGGGGATCCTTCTTATCCACATATTAAGTCTTTACTTTTGATCTACCAAATCACCCATCTTTTCTCTCATCTTTTTTGTAATCTTTGTTTCTTTTCTCTACATTGAGAGAAAACTTCTCTAGCTTGATTCTATATCATTTGTTTGGGTTTTCTGCAATTTTGGTTCTGATCTTCAAAATCAGATTCCAATCCCACAACTTTAGTTTTGGTTTATGTGAATCCACATCTTATCTGTCCCACTTCCTTTTCAAATTCAGCTAGAAGCATCAGGTGGGGAAACGTTACTTTTTCTTGTGTTCTCACTCATTTTTTCTCTTCCCAATACTAGTTACTGACCACTCTGGTCCTGGCTCTTGCGGGGGGCAGAAAAATGGAGATGAAACACACTAATCAGTCTAGACAGGGAGAAGTGCAGTGAGTGTCCTCAACAGTGGGAGAAATGCTAGGGCAGAGGCTGGCCTAGGTGGTAAGGGGATGTAGTGGTAGGGAGGCAGTGAGGGAGTTGGGAGGGCAGTAGGGGGAGGGTATTTAAAGCTTTCTTGGAGGAGGTGACACTTTAGGTGGATCTTAAGGTACTAGTAGGTGTAAGCCAGCTGAAGAAAGGGGAGGTAAGGGCAGAGGAAAGAACAGGTGCAAAAATTTCGAGGAGGAGAAACCGTGGTGAGCCCAAGGAACCACACTTAGTTAATGGCCAGTACAGGGTAAGTGTGAAGGGCTGGGGATAGTGTTAAGGTATTTTATTAGCTTGCTAGGGCTGCCATAACAAAATATCACAGACTGGGTTGCTTAACAACAGAAATTTATTTCCTCCCAACTCTGGAAGCTGGAAGATCTGAGATCAAGGCATCAGCAGGTTTGGTTTCTTCTGAGGCCTCTCTCCTTGACCTGCAGGTGCTGCCCCTCTGTCTGTGTTTTCTGTGTCCTTATCTCCTCTTCTTATAAAGACACTAGCCTTCTTGGATTCGGGCCCACCTATATGATTTCACTGTACTTTAATCACCTCTTCAATGGCCCTGTCTCCAAATACAGTCACATTTTGAGGTAGTGAAGGTTAGGACTTCAACATACAAATTTTGGGGAGCGGGGCACCAATCAGCCCACAACAGGCAGACAGAGACTGGATAGCCTTCTTGTTCAGCGTGTCACACCCTCAGACGCCCTTAGCTGTCATTCCATAGGGAAGGAGAAGGCCTGCAGGAGCTGGAAGGCGGTATACGGGGAGGGCCATAACCTGAGCAGGGGTTCTCCTTCCCTCTCCTCTGTATATGATTTCTCTATTACTCATACTCTAGATTCAGTGGCATGCTGCACCTTGTGGATTTTCTTTCATGGTCTTCGTATACACTCTCCAGGAACCCTTTATACATATGAACAAGTTCCATTCTGAGAGTGCGTTCGTAAGTCCAATCTGTTCGCAAGTCCAACCAAGTTAGCCTAGGTACCCAACTAACACAATCGGCTGTATAGTACTGTACTGAAATAGGTTTATAATACTTTTCACACAGATAATACGTAAAAAAACAAACAAGCACAAAAAGTAAAGAGAACATTTTAAGTCTTACACTACAGTACCTGGAAAAGTACAGTCGTACAGTACAACAGCTGGCATACAGGGCTGGCATCAAGTGAATAGGCAAGAAGAGTTACTGATTGGAGGTGGGAGAGGAGGTGGGAGATGATAGAGCTGAAGGACCGTCAGCAATAGGAGACGAGGGGCAACTTCACTCACACCTTATGTGATCAGACATGTGAAGGCACATATGAAGGCACATTTGCATCTTTGAAAGTCTGCAACTTGAGGGTTCATATGTAGGGGACTTACCGTACACTTGATTTAGGGTTCAGTGGCACAATGCACCTTGTGGATTTTCTTCCATTGTCTTCATATATACTCTCCAGGAACTCCTTATCTTTTAGATCAATCAGAGAGTTAATGCATTCATTGCACCGTGCCTGCCGAGGGTACACAGGCCTGGAGCCCACTTCCCCTCAGGAAGGCGGACAGCTATGGCCACTTTCTGCCAGGCTTGGAACCCATGAAACTCTTGACATGATATTAACCTCTAAGTCTCCACCTTCCTTGGCTGGAGATGCTCTGGGGCCCCCCAAACACTTTCAGTGCTGGCTAATTTCATGTGCCCACAGTTGCTGTCAGTACCCATCCTTAAAATACAAAGGTTGGAGTGCATTTTTCAGAGACTGGGAGCAAAGCTGGGATCTTCCCTTTTTCTGAGAGAGAAAAGTAAAAGCATGATGTCAGTGAAAGGGGCTGACGGGGACAAGGCCTGCTGCAAGAAGGGTGTGCACAGTTGCTGCTGGGGTGGAGAAGTGGGTCCCTGGGGAAAGTGCCTGGAAGGAAGTTTTCTATGAACCTGGACCCCTTCTGGGTCGTTTTCCTGTCCTAATCAGAAGTACCAAGCTTCTTGGCAGGAGGCCTGTTAGACCCTGAGCAGGACAAATGCTCCTTTATTTTTAAAGTAAGATACTCTCTCTACCCTTAAGAAGCTAGCAGTCTATTTGGATAAACACATTCTATTTACATAAATATCAATAGACTGTAGCAAATGATGAGCTACCCAAATACACTAATATTGGTACGTGTTTGTCTTACTCCTTCTCCTTTATCTCAAAACTCATTTCCCATAAATATAACACATTTCTAAAAACCAAGTTTTCTCATACCTATTCTTCAATTTTCATTAGTTCTTTTCCTTCTGTTTCTCCACTTGGATTTTGGATTCATCCTTTTTTAAATTGCATCCAAATTGATGTTTATCCTTTTAACTTCTTTGCTGAGTTTTAGGATATATTCAAATTAAGACATATAATTAAAAATATAGAACTAAGATTATAGAAAGCAGCAAATGCAAGCTATATGGTAGAAAGGCATATGGATCAGGCTAATTGGAAAGTGGAGGTGGGCGGGGGGAAGAAAAACCCTGAGGAAGAGGAAATAAGCTTCAACTCAGCCCAAATATTAGTTTCAAGCCAGAGAAGTTAGCCCAGCCCCAATTCTATCCTTGGTTGAACACAATACATGATTGGTGTATTTTCAGAAAAAGAAAAGAAAAATCCATCCATAGGGTGAGGATCTAAGCATCTATTTTGCACTCCAGTGACAATCAGAAATCATTCTTTGCATTTATTTTTCAACTTTGTATTTGCCTGTGAACAAAACGGAAGCTGGCAAAAGATGGTTCATGTGAATTACTTGGACAACAGTTTCTCCTTGTGTGGAATTACATTGAGGCTGCTTGCTGTGAAATCCTGACACAGCCCAGTAACAGTGGAAGACATTGTCATTTTTTTTTTTCCACGTCCATGAAGTTAACCCACTTCTCTCCTACAGAAACGAATTGATGGTCCTTTTTAAAGTAAGGGAGGAAAGCTCTCCAAATCTTAATCACTAAGCATATACATAGAGTTTATTAATATTTTAGGATCAAAAGCCAGTTTATCTTCCCATGTCACCCAATCTTCTTTATGCTTCAGATTTCCTGAGTACATTGCAGCATCTCAATGTTTGGAATACTTCTAATAGTCAGCAAAGTAAGGGCTCATGGAACCAGAGCCTCAGTTAGCAATATTTTCATCTAACTTAGAAAAGTCACCTAGCCCAGAAAAGTAGTTGAGAGACTAAAATAATCCCAAGGGTTCTACAGTCATTCATACTGACCAGTTCTAAACCCATCGTCCACCACTAGAGGGATAGAGGAATGAAAAAGGTTCCAGCCTAGAAATGGTGGCTAAACCAATTCTCCAAGGCAACATTCAAGGTCACCCAGTTGTGGGTGGGGTTTAAGCTCGTGTTGGCCTTGCTCATCACATGATCGTCAACTGTCCATTTCAGACTGGTTGGAGGGGGCACCCAGATCATGGGAGGCCTAAACTCTTTCTTCATCTCCTTCCTCCTTCTCCTAGGTGCTCCCCCAGTTTGGGGTGGAAAATGCAGGTTTTAATTCCTGACACTAGCTAGCTGTGACCTCCAAAAGCCACTTGCTGCTCTTTATTTATTTATTTATTATTTTTTTTTGTTTTTGTTTTTTTGCTCTTTATATATGAGTAAAATGGGGTTAATAAGATCTGCTCTCCCTGTTGTGAGATTTGAGTGAGACACAGGACATCAGAGCACTCTATCAGCAGTCACGTGTTGTACAGATATGAAGACAGTTACTATTTTTCTGCTGCTGCTGCCTCTGTCTGCACAGGAGAGGAGCCAGGCAGAAGCACCTGCTGCCTTGTAAACCCAGCTCGTTATTCCTGGAACCCTCATGTACAGGTAAACAAAGGACGAGCAGGAAGGAAGAGAATTGAACCTGTTAAATTCCTTCTTTCTGACTGTCATGAGGCTAATGCCTGGTTGCCTTCAGGCCGACCTTGATTATTCTTATGGCTTCAGGCACTGAATTATTTTCATGGCTGTGTACCATAAATTATAGGAGGAATCTACAACCCTAATCCAGAATCCTCTCTCCGACAGCAAAAGGGTTTGAGTTCTCTAAAGACAGTTGAATTTTACGTGAAATAAATGGTTGAAGCTGAGAAAAGCTTGTTCCCCTTTTGGTCTGTACCTGAGGCAATGTAGTATAGACAAAGAGAGCTGGACTTGCATCCAGGTCCTGTCCCTTTTGAGCTGTGTGACACCGGGCTAGTCATTCTACATCTCTGAGTCTCCATTTATAAAATAGGAACAATATGAGTCCCATCCTCCCCAAGAGACAGACCGCTGGGTGATAAGCAAGATAATATATAGGGAGTTCAGAACTGGGGCTGTGATAGCAGATACCTTGGTTTCAAAGGCTGGCCCTGCCATTTACTGGATATGTGTGACATTGGTAAGTTTAGTTAACATGTTTGGGCCTGGTTTCTTATTTGTAAAACAGGGCTAATAAGAGTGTCTAGTTTAGAGGATGGTTGTATGGGTTAAGTTGTAAATGTGGGTGAAGCACTTAGAACAAACGGTGCTTGGCCAGAGTCAGCACACAACAAACATTAGCTCTTGTTATAACAAAGTATGTAAATAAGACTCGAAGACTATAACGCACTTTGGAAGCTATTTCAATAGCGACAGGACCACTGTTCAGAAACAAGTGAACAGTCTTAGCTCAGCTTTGTAGCTCACAGTTTTGGAGGCAGGGAAGGGAGCTAGCTCATCAAGGGTCTTCTCAGGAAAAAGTGATGAGGCGCTCTCATGATGCCAGAGTGATGGAGAGGACCAAGGGCATAAGAGGAAAGATCCCATAGAAAAGTTGGCTGTGAGTGAGGGGAAGGTGTAGGGAGTAAGGGAGGGGCTGCAGTAAGGTGATAAACTCTTGGGGAATGGTATAGCCGATAATGACAGGAATTGGGGAAAATGGAGAAAGACCTCTGTGGTGGAAGCCAATTCATATAGAAGACAGCCCAGACAAGGGGAGGGGAGCATCTGAAAGGGACACCAAGCCTAGGTGAGATCATGTGTGGAACCACAGGAGGATGCAGCAGTTTATATTTAGATGGTACAGCAAGACAACACCCCCTACCATTACACTATCCGTTCTCGTTCAAATTCTTTGGGAGTAAGCAAAAATTATGAAAGTGTTAATTACTCTTCAATTTCAGATTTAAGCCTGCCTTGGTACACAGGCGCCTAGGAGAGTGGATCATTTTCTTAAACATGACTATTAAGGAAAGGCTTTTCAAATGATTGGTTGAGCCCCCACTGGACCAGGTGGAAGATGCTGAGTGCTTCCTGGTACTTGTCCAGTCCTTTCCAGGCTTCTCTGAGCTTCCGAAAGCTGTCTGCGGACTAGCAGATCCTGTTGGTAGTGCCTTGTGGCACAAACTCCTGGTAATGATTATAAAGAGCGGCTGCCACGGGGCCTGGGCATTCAGGCCAAGGCCAAGGAAGGTGGCCCGGGCCACAAAGCTAAGGGGGAGGTGGGGACCAAGGCAGGCCTGTGGCTAATCTCTTCCTGCTGGCTCCAACCGCGCGGCTACATCATTTTTGAGGATGGCCTCCAGGCAGATGGCGGGCTGCACAAGGCCCTCTGCTGGGGTCGCTGCGACCCTGCAGCCACCTAGACACCGTGGCTGGGGGCACCTGATACTGTGTACGGCTCCCGACGGGTTAATGGAACTTTCCTTTTGGTCTGGGGCCTTTTAGGCACACCCAGAGGCCTAGGAGAGCAGGAGCAGAGGCCAGCAGGCTGTAGAAGCCTCGAGCAGCTCTGACCTCTGGCACCTCCCCAAGCCCCAGAGCGCAACATCCGTCCCCAGAAATACCCGGGCGGAGGGGAAGGGAGCGCGCCAACACTTTCCTGGGCACTTCAGTCTTCTCTCTCTTCCTAGAAACCGCTCCTCCCCTCGGGTCTAGCGCCCCGACGCCGGAGCTCTAGGTCCCCGCCCCGCGGGGGCGCCTCCGCACCCCATCTCCACGGCCGGAGTTCCTCCTGCAATACCACCCAGTGTCCAAGGCGGCGCCCCGAGCCCCGCAGCGCCATCTAGGGACTGGGTACGGCCTTCCTCCCTCTGGGGCACCCCCTCCCTTACTCCGCAGGGACTCCTCCTCTGCCGAGTCCTTCGGGCAGCGGGACGCTTCCAGCCTCGGCCAAGGGGCAGAGCTTGGCGCCCCAGGCCGGTACCCTCGCACCTGCCCCGGGGCGCACGGGCGGCGAGGAGCGGCGCGGCGGGGGCGCGCAGCGGCGATCGAGGCCCGGGCCTCGCGGTAGAAGAAGAGGAGGCGAGGGCAGGCGCGGCCCGCGGGCGACGGGAACTGGGCGAGGGCAACGGCGGGCAGCCGCCGGCGGCGAGGCGGCGGCGGCGGCGGGCGGCGCGAGGAGCCCCTGTGATTGGCACAGCCCTAGCCGGAGGAGGAGGCGAGGGGAGGGCGGAGGAGGAGGAGGAGGAGGAGGAAGGGGGCGAGCGCGGCGGCGGCGGCTGCGAGGAGCCGTGCCTTCCACCTTTCCAGCCCCGGCAGGACTGGGGTGGCCGCCGCGGGCCCGGGGCGGGGAGAGCACGCAGCCTCGCCGCGCGCACCTCCGCCCGGCATCGGCCCCGACACCCGGGGCAAGCGGGAAAGCGGCGGCGGCGGCGGCGGTGGAAGGATGCAGGGGAAGAAGCCGGGCGGCTCGTCGGGCGGCGGCCGGAGCGGCGAGCTGCAGGGGGACGAGGCGCAGAGAAACAAGAAGAAGAAAAAGAAGGTGTCCTGCTTCTCCAACATCAAGATCTTCCTCGTGTCCGAGTGCGCCCTGATGCTGGCGCAGGGCACGGTGGGCGCCTACCTGGTGAGTCCCCGTGCCAACTCCACCGCGGGGCCCCTTCCCCAGCGCGGCTCCCGGGTGTTCAGCTTACAGGAGGAGGGGGCAGCCCGGGCGCCGGGGGCAGGCGGGCATGACCTCCGCCCGGCGTGGAGGTTGGCTAGTGGTGCAGAGGCGGCCGCCGGGGGAGCTGCCGGCCCGGGCTGCTGAGCGAACCGGGAGCCGGCGGGACCGCTGATGCCCGCAGCTGCTCGCGCGGC
>NW_006781985.1:487861-510603 GCF_000442215.2 Lipotes vexillifer | reverse complement strand
CCCGGGTTGGAGAGGCAGCGGGCAGGTGGGCGTGAAACCATCCCTCTCCCGCCAAAGCACAGCCAGAGGGTGAGTTCAGGAGCCCCCCTGCAGAGGAAAGCATCGCGGTTTTCAGGTAACCGGCACATGGAAAGAAAAGCCCGTTAGCCTCTTGCGTCCTCGACTCTGCATTCCATCCTCCGGGAGAACAAATCCATTATGCATCATTTTCTCCGGTAGCTTTCTCCATCCACCAATTACGGAGGGATTTAACAGTTTAGAGTAAAATGCGCCGGAGTGTGGCCCTGATCCGAGCCGGGGCTGCAGGGGGAATATTCCCACTCCGTATCCGTTAGCCATCTCTCAGCGTCTGGGATAAAGTTACAATACCTGGAGAGCAGCTGTGAGTTTGTGTAGTTTTTGCTACCCACTCTTAGACCTCAGTTCCCCACCGTGGTCTCTCGTTCCCAAGGGGGTATTGCATCATTGTGCACAAGGTACATCGATTTCATTTGCATTCTGAGGGGGGATTTTAATGTTCAAATGGTTAGGGGTGCATAACATACCAGAGGAAACAGCTTGTAATGACTCAGCAGTCAAATACCTACTTTACCCGCTGTCTCCTGCCCCGCGCAGGTGGTCCCAACTTGGGTTTAAGAGAATGCACTTCCAGACCCACGTACGGTCCTGACTAAGCAGGATTTTTCAGAGTGTATAGTGTTAAGACATTACTTGGCTACTGACCTGAAACTGAAATCAAATGTCATA
This sequence comes from Lipotes vexillifer, assembly GCF_000442215.2. Classification (NCBI taxonomy): domain Eukaryota; kingdom Metazoa; phylum Chordata; class Mammalia; order Artiodactyla; family Lipotidae; genus Lipotes; species Lipotes vexillifer. Next base: position 509,856 of record NW_006781985.1, on the reverse strand, counting down.
GATTTTGAGTGTTAGTGAGCAAGTTTGATGGAGATAGAATTGGACAAGGTTTTGGCTGTTGGAGAACTGCATCCTGAGATAGAACCATGCTCTTTCTGATGGTACCGTTAATCCCTTCTTCCTGGCCTTGGGGTGCAGTTAATGAGGGCCAGTCGCTGGGTGCCCTGTACCGTTCATAAACAGCCTCCTAAGAATCAGGACTTGCTGTCAGGGGGAAGTACAACCAGGCTTGGTCTCTCGGTGTGGGATAAAGTCAGTTATGTGGTTACAAGAGAGGGATGTTCAAATTCAGCTCGGTTCCTGGGGTGACAGGTTTACAGGGTTTCTGAAAATCAAATGCATTTTCTTTGCTCCTTGTCAGATGAGAGGCATTTAAATCCCTGTTACTGGCTGCATCCATGACGTGCATGCTGCCGGTGAATCCTGTAGCCAAAAGCACATTTTCATTTCTGTCTAGATTTTTGTTTTATGAAATGCATTTGTAGTTCGAGTACTTAGTTGCAGACAGTACCTGTGGCCTTCGGAGTTTTGGAATTAGGGGATGACCGCGTCTTGCGGGGGGCGGGTGTCCTTGTATCAGAGTGTCCTTGGAGGGTATTTGACCATTCGGAGTTTTGGAATTAGGGGATGACCGTGTCTTGGGGGGGTGGGTCAGTGTATCAGAGTGTCCTTGGAGGGAATTTGACCATTAAAATATTAAAATAGAGACATGTATTACTAAGATGCAAATGCACAGTAATAAAAATACATGTAGGTCTGTACTGTACCATATGCAAAGTATGTGGTAACTAACCTGGGCTGTGTTCATCAACAGCTGTCTCCAGTTTTTAACAGTTTTTGCCTCAAACCAATTTTGTTCAATAGAGTGGATTATTCATGTTCTGTATAATAGTATCTAATGTTGGCAAAATTGAATTTTTTGAAGTATACAGAGTGTTATGGGTTTTGGAATTTGTGGACACAGATTTGGAAGATCACCATTTACAAATAAAAGGTTTTACATCTTAAAAAGAAACCAAACACCATCAGAACTTTTCACACCATGAATGATAAGGCATGGGCTTGGTTTTAGCTTGCAATGATTTAAGGATTTTGGAAAGAAAGGAATCTGGGCTTCGATCAGATGAGTGGCCGAAGCCCCTTTAGAAAGTTAAGAAATAGAGGGCTGGTGGATGTTACAGGCAGGGCTGGCCCCAGGAGATAGGAAGTAGACTCTGATCCCAGAGTGGCTGAGTGGCAGGCAGAGGAGGAATTGAGTCCACCTGGTGGGGATCTCCTGGCATTTCCCACCTGGGCTAATGGAGAGCCTGGTTTGAGGGGTAGGGTAACTGGAGTCAACAGGTGACTGGCAGAAAGCAGATGGAGAGGACAGGCTTAGGAAATTGAATGCATTGTTATTACTTAGAGTGGAGGCATCAGGTGCTCAGGTCTCTGCCTTACTCCTCTGCTCTTGGCTCTCCATTGCCATCTGAACCCCATGAAAATAGTTTGCTTGTCAGGGTTGACTGAATCAGCTTGCCATGGGTTTTGCTCTTTTGGGCCGCTTGGGAATTTTCATCTGTTATTTGGAAGGTAGAATTAAAAGTTTGTTGTTTCTTCAGTGATGTGAGACTTCTTTATGGCTAATTTGAGAATGAAACATTGCAGGATGTTCCCAGGAAAGGCAACTTTCTCCATTCATGGTGGATTTCTTAGGAAACCTGAGAACCTGTGTTTGTAGGCCATCACACACACAAGGTCCATGTGCAAGGTGTGTTATATGAGATCTTTACACTGGCAATCAGCCTGCCCCTCTGAGGAAGCATTTTCAGATACCTGATGAAGGGCACACCTTGGGGCCCTGCCAACACTGCTTACTTTCAGGGAGAGAAGGGAGATTGCAGATTCTCTGCCTCTGACATTACTTCCTATTTGAGTCCCAAGTCCACGTAGTAGCTACCTTATTATTTCGTCTTTCCAGGTGCCATTGTTTTAATATTAGGAGGCTTCATTTCATTGCTCCGTTTTCTTTCTGAAAAGACAGATTACCTAGTGTCTTCGCTGACACTGGTATAAGCTGCCCAACTGCAGAACTGAATTAGAAGTTGCCTGTGATTTGAGAAGCAACTTTGAAAAGCTGAACTCTGTGTGTGTGTGTGTGTGTGTGTGTGTGTGTGTGTCTGTTTTCCCTCAAGAACCCGCCCAAACTCAAGGTAGATCTATATAGGAGAAAGCCACCAATTGTTCAGTTAGGCAGGGGTCCGGCAACTTTTGGCCTGGGTGCTGGGGTGTCCTGGGGAAATACAGAAGGACTTTGATCCTGATGCCTAAACTCGATGATGATGGTAATATAGATAAGGTGACCTGGGTGCAACCTGGGCCAGCTGTGGATTCTGAAATCTCTTACCTTTGCCAGTGTTTTAACTGGAAATCATTTTTCAGATAAGACAACAGTCACAGGGATGGTCTCTTGTAGTCACTTAAACTGCCTTACTGGCTAGGAAATATTTTTTTTTCTGCCTAGGAAGAGGGACCAGGACTTCCCTGGTGGTCCAGTGGGTAAGACTCCATGCTCCCAATGCAGGGGGCCCAGGTTCGAAACCTCGTCAGGGAACTAGATCCCACATGCCTGCTGCAACTAAGAGTTTGCATGCCGCAACTAAGAGCCCACATGCTGCAACTAAAACATGCCACAACGAAGATCCCGTGTGCTGCAATGAAGACCCAGTGCAGCCAAACTAAATAAATAAATAAGTTTTAAAAAAAATAATAAGAGGGACCCATTCAGTTTGATCGTCACTGTGTGCAGAAGAGAGAATGCAATTTAATTTTCCTCTACTCGGATCGTTGCTTCTGGTGGCTCCAGTCTGCCCTGACCTACTTGCAAGGATGCAACACCTGCTTAAGTCTTGGGCTGTTTGGAGAAGTCACAGGCATATGGGAACTGCACAGAGATAAAGTTGTTTTGTGTGCACTTGGTGTTTGGGGGAGACCCACTGAGATATTCCAGGCCATTCACTGAGGGTAGCCTTTCCTATAGAGGTTTGTGTGTGTTCTCAAATGAGTGAGGACTGGAGGTAAGGATGTGTGCAGGAAATTAAGCCCTCGGGCACCTCTGTACTGTTATGGATGAGGCTCAATTGCAAACACATTTGAATTTCCTCAGGATGAAAACTAAAAAAGGCCAGTTTAGTCTCTGGGTGGGGCACACAGGAGGTTCTTATGAACCAGGAATGGGCATGTCCCTATCTTTTTTTTTTTTTGCAGCTTGTTATTAAAATAAAGTTTATTTTTTATTGAAGTATAGTTTCAGGTGTACAGCATAGTGATTCAGTTATACGTATATATGTTATACATACATATATATATTTTTCAGATTTTTTTCCCTTATAGGTATTACAAAATATTGAGTATAGTTGCCTGTGCTGTACAGTAGGTCCTTGTTGTTTATCTATTTTTTATACAGCAGTGTGTATATGTTAAACCCAACTTTCTAATTTATCCCCACCCCACCCCATTTCCCTTTGGTAACCATAAGTTTGTTTTCCATGTCTTTGAGACTGTTTTGTAAATAACTTCATTTGTATCTTTTTTTTTTTTGAAGAGTCCAAGTATAAGCGATATTATATGGTATTTGTCTTTGACTTCCTTCACTCTATTTAGAGTTATGTAAAAATGAAGTCTGAGGTTTTGGTGACAATGTAAGAAGACGAATGACTGACTGTGTCAACAAGGTTCCATCTCACTGCTTTATAGTCACTCTGTTGCTAGGCTTGAGAACATTCAGTGGGCTTGCAATTAATGGCTGAGGTGAAACAGCTGGATTTGTTCTTTTTCTGTTTTTTTCCCTAAAGAAGCATCATTTTGAAGATGTTTTTTGTTTTTCTTTTGCATATCTAATCCAGAAGCAGACAGCTGAGAGACATTTTTAAAGTCCTTGTCAAATTAGTATGATGACTAAGGCAACTGTATTTTCTTTAATCAAATTATTTTACACACTTATGGTTACTCAAAGTGACAAATTCCCTTCCATTTGCATAATTACTATATAGCCCCAGGTAGGAAGAAATAAAATTATCCCGATTTTTTTTTTTTCTTACAGCTTAGTTGAAAATGTTTAGCTAATAATCATTTAGGGGAAAAAAATTGTTTCTGAAAATTCCTTTCAACCAGCTTTGTGTACATACCTCAGTTTCTGTGGAGGTTTCCTCTTGTGTGTTTAGCAGTCGAAGAAATGGAATTAGTTGTGAAGTGAGCAAGGGCTCTTTCCTGAACTGGGTAACTCTCCCCATTTCAGATTTAGATACCTTACAAAAAGGGTGGCCCAGAGGCCTCTCCACAGCGGCCCTGCCTTGCTAATCAACCGTTCAGCATTTAACTCATCTTCTTGCGGGCTGCCTGAATGGTGTTCTCTATGAGGCTGCAAAAGTTTCCTCTAGTTACCAAGGCCACCTGAGCAAGAGGGGCTCTGTGACTCTCTCTTGCGCATCTTATTAAAGCAAGCTTGGGGGTGCTGCCTTGTCCAGGGACCAGGTTCACTTAGTAGACTGGCCAGGCATGAGTAAGTGTAATGTCGCAAAATCAATGAGGATACAGCTGCCTTTCCTATAGAAGTAGGCCTGGGAAAAAGAAAAATATCTGTGAATGTTATTGGCTGGTTGCAGAGAGAAAGCACAAGTTGGCATTGGTTTCAGCGTCTGTGCCAGGCCTCCTACAGAGGCTGTGGGAGCCACAGGGACTCATGCTGAGCTGCCCATGGTCCTTGGATTCTGGGGGTCAGGGCCCGCCAGGTGACTGGGCAGGTGAGTGTGTATGAGGTGCTGAGCCCTTGCTGCGGTGGAGAATTAGATTCTGGACCAGCAGCATTTCTCCAGTACCTTACTTCCAACTTAACAAACACGTTTTTTGTTTGTTTGTTTTGTGGTACGCGGGCCTCTCACTGCTGTGGCCTCTCCCGTCACGGAGCACAGGCTCCGGACGCGGCTCACGGGCCCAGCCGCTCCACGGCATGTGGGATCCTCCCGGACCGGGGCATGACCCCGTGTCCCCTGCATCGGCAGGCGGACTCCCAACCACTGCGCCACCAGGGAAGCCCAACAAACACGTTTAACTTGCACAGATTTAACTGCACAGACCACTGAATAACCATGTTCCTGTGGAGTCAAAATACTTATCACTTTACTCACCTGTATTTTGTCATACAGGTTCCCTATTATATTCTTTGCATTTGTGTGCATTATCTATTTACATACATGTTCTTATAAAGAGTTACATTCACCAAATATAGTATGTTGTCCTTTTGTGGGGGGGGCGGTTAAGGGACATTCAGTGGTAATTGTGATTATATGGTTCCCATGTGGATTTATTTTATTTTATTTTTTAAACTTAAAAAAATTTTTTTTTGGCTGCACCTTGGCGGCATGTGGGATCTTAGTTCCCTGACCAGGGATCGAACCTGAGCCCCCTGCAGTGGGAGCGTGGAGTCTTGACCACTGGACCACCAGGAAAGTCCCCCATGTGGATTTAGAACCCAGTCTACCGGTGAAGAATCGTCACCTGTATTTTATTCCCTCTCAGAAATGCCGTTGGTAACTTGTAGGCCAGGACGATAGCATCCTTGTTCTTTTAATTTAGTTTTGCTTTCTGTTTCTCTATCTGCAAAATAGATGATACACAGGAAGAAAAGGGGAATCAGTGACTTCGGTTCATAGGATAAGTGAATTGATGTGGTTCTAAGACACTTGTATTTGATATGATCTAAGTGCTTAGGTGTTTATCTGAGATACAGTATTGCTTAATGATTGGAGCTCTAAGTTAATGGTTAAATTTCCCAGGTGGAGAACAGCAAGCACCCATGGCAGCTGTGACTTATTAGATGAGCATCAGAAGACCCAGGGTTCATTCCTGTGTCCTCCTCTTGCCGGCTCTCTGAGCTTGGGCTGATTACTTAACCTCTCTGTGCCTTGGTATTTAATTTTAAAACTCACAGTTTTCCTGTGAGGGTTAACTGAGTCGGTACATCTAAAGCACTTTGATACTCACATGTGGTGAGTACTCGATAAATACTAGCTATTATTATTAATAACAATAACATGGTGATACATATTTACATAAGAACTATGTAGCCCCAACCAATGAGAAATAAAATTATTTCCATCAAGCTTTGGTCTTGGTTTAGTGAATTGTACAGTCAAATCGTTTGCCGTGCACTTTGTCTGGGAGGTCAAAAGTTTTTAAAAGCAAGAAGTACTAATAAATAAGTTGCTAATTCTGTTTGTTCCCTGGTTATAAATACAGCAATCCATTTCATCTTAGAGATGTTATAAAAATTACCAGTCACGTGGGAGAGGAGCCCACTCTAGTAATAATTCTGCTGACCATTTACAGTCAGTGGGTACTTTGAGGTGGGTAGAGAAGGGACACAGCACACAGACGGCTGGGAGGACAGGTGTGCTGATGCTTCTCTTTGGGAGGCCCTCAGGATCTTTGCTGTGGTCTGTGGCCACAGGGTGGAGAAGACTGGGTAGGTCCTCTAGCTTTGTAGGCAGCTGAGAGGCAGGGAAGAGAGAGTTGGACGTAGAGTCAGAAAGACCTAGGTTTGAGCCTGGACCTGTTCCTTACGTGCTTCCGATGACTTGACTTACCTGAGCCTTAGTATTCTTATTGGAAAAATGAGGATGCTGATAGAGCCTGTCTTATATAGATGGTTGAGAGATTTAAATACAAGGACACGTGAAAGAGTGCTGCTCATAGGGTGCAGTGTTCAATAGTTGCCTTAACAATAATGGCATAACCCTACTGGTTGACCTTGGCATAGCAGACGTCCCTTCCAGGGACCTGAGGATTTGGGGTATTGTGTGTGGCCTGGGCTCTGTTTCCTAAGTTGGAGATCTGCTTCTCTGGATGAAAAGTGGCCACTTCAAGGCAGCCTGGGGTGTCAGGAGGGGGCCCGGGGGACATACGTCGTGGATGTATGCTACTCTCCAGGCAGCCTTGTTTAAGATGTGTGACCTCAGAGCTCAGCCCTGGTTGCAGGGAAGGGCTCAGGTCCCGCGCAGCACCCACTGCCTTCACCTTAGTCCTCTTGCAGTTCTAAGCAGAGCTCAGACGCGCAGTTGTGGGCAGTTCCCTGATCTTGGTCCTTTTTGGTTTCTCAGAAGCAGAGCGAGCTCTCAACACAGTCTTGCTGCCCATTCTGCGGATTCGTCCGTCTCAGCTTAGGGCTTGTAGGGATTGTTTAGGAGGATATACCTTCTGCACGCGCCACTCTCCCCCCATCAGTGGTTCGAGAAGCATCTTTCCTTCCCCAGCCTGGTGAGTGCAGTCCTTGGGAAGGATAGGGCATGAACTGGGCCCTTCTCAGTCCGTCAAGCTGCAGTGTGTATTTTAGGTGAGTTCTTAGGTTCGCATTCAAATGCCACAGGCTTCACAAGAGAGAACATGCACACTGAGGACCCCAATTACCAAACCCTGGTGGCTCTGTGTTGACCTCACTGAGGAAGGAACCTGTCTGCTTCTTAAAGCACTGAACTTTCTGCGGCCACAGCTGTGGAGTGAGCGAGCACGGGGAGCTTCTTTCTGGGTGTTTCGTGACAACATGTAGAGTGGAAATGGCCCACTGGATGTGGGCAGAATCTCCGCCATTGGCTCTTTCTTTCAGTTCTTCTTTGTGGCTGAGTCGAGCCCTTCTGAAAAGGGAAGCCCTTTCTGACGGACTGTTTAGTTGCTTGTTCTTTAGTGGAAATGATGGTAACCAACCCAGCTATTTCTTAAATGACTGGACATTCCTCTCCAAGCGGGGAAGAGTTATTTCACTAAGCTAGGAGAGCTGGACATTAGAATTTTTCTGGACTTAAAACAAGAGTCTCATGTATCCCTTCCAGTCAACACTCATCAGAAATACTTAAAAGCAGAAGGCAACATAGGTTGCTGTAAGCCCTACTGTATGAAGGGGGGGCAGGGGAGAGGTGTGAGCCCCCTCTTCCCCTTTGCCTTCATGATTTCCACCATAAATTCCCTGGCAATGGCTCTTTAAGTACCTGCTTCTTCTGGGGATGTCATATCCCACATGGCATCTTAAGTTACCTGGTAACAGGATCAGAGGGTACTGACTATAATGAGGGGGTCTTATTTCCTTAGGGTTGGCTTCGGTTGAAATCTTTGTCGTGAGCCTCAGACTGTGGCCTCAGACCCATCCAAGCAGGCAGTGGGTGTGACTGTTGCATCACTAGGATGTGGCAGAAGGTCTAAGCTCTAGGCAGTAGTGTGAGTCCATTCAAAAGCCTGGAGTATGCCACTGGCTCTTCTGTCTGTGCATCTGTCTGTCCATCTGTCTATCCATCCACACTCCCTGTGGGGGTTCTGTACTATGTGCAGATTCTAATTTGCCTGGCAGGTTGCCCTTTGAGATGGGTGTCTGGATAATGAACTTGGCTGTCCAGGTAACCCTTGAAACCTCTTCTTGGTAGGTCTAAAGCCTGTTGTGGCTGTCACTTCCTAGCCATCTAAGCTCTGGGCTCTGTAGTGTTAGCAGAAATAGGAAGTTGAGCAGGCTTTCGACAAACAGTCCTGGTGAACGTAATGGAATAATATAGAGTAGAATAGCCAATTCCTTCCTACATCACTGTTCACACGACCACAGGAAGCCGAGGAAGGTAGAAATGGACACTTTCACCTCCGTTTCTGCACTTGCAAGGTTGGTGTAGGGAAAACAGTGTCAAATGGTGTTTTTCAGTTAAAGACGATTGTAAAATGTTCTTGCAAATGGTTACTGTCTTTCCTTTCTCCTCCACCTTTGGAAAATGTTTATGTGAAATAGGCAGCCTCCTTCTAATTGTTGGCTTTGCCCCCCTCCCCCTTCTGGCTGCAGTTCTCCCATCCTCAGCTGATTAGAATGAGAAATTACCACCTTGAATATAAGCAAGTTGAAATTGGAAAGCTGCCCTCTAACTGATTATGTAAGCTTGAAAATACTGTACCTGAAATCTCATGTTTAAGAATTCCCTTAATGAAGATAAAAATCTCAAAGCAGCATGGACGCACCTGTTTTCATTATGTAAGATTCAATTACTGTGGTGCAACCTGTAAAGTAAAGAATAGTGTTGATTAGTTCATATCTCCGTTGGCTTTTTGGGTCAGAGAATTGTTTGAAATACACCCACAGAGCCACATAGAGCTTAACCCCCTGGAAGTTGGCCGCCACTGCTTCAGCACCAGCACCCCCTTCTCTCCAGGGGTGCACAGGCTCAGCCTAGGTCTGTGGTCACCGGTCACTGCAACTCTCAAGGTTGTAGAGGGCAGGCGTCCGTTAAGGTTGGCTTTAGAGATTGCTCATGCCAATCAGTGGGACGTCCAGGAAAATTGCTGTTAACCGTGATGAGCTTTATCCTTTGGCCATTTCATTTCCTGAAGTGCTGCCCTGATGGGACTTGGGATGTCCTTTGTCTCGTTTTGCATAACTGGCATGTGTTTCAACATGGCACATCATGCCATCCTCTTCTCAAAGCCATACATGTGTGGGGTGCCCAGCACAACATGCTACATGGTCCATTTCAGATTTCCAGTCTCCTGAATTATAGACAAGGAGCTTTTTTTCTGGCCATGGTATGCACTGGGGGGAAAGGACTTAAAGAGAATGAGACCAGTTGAAATAGCTATAGAAGAGCTTCAAACAGACCTCTCTTGCAAAAAATTTAGGACAAGACTCATGATGGATTACGCGGCATGTTTGTTGCCTCCCCAGTGCTGGTAGATACTATGTTTGTTACGAGGCTTAATGTGCTAACAACGGGTTTTTCAGCCAGCCCAAGGGAGGATATCTTTTGGAAACAAAAAGAGATAAATTAGTGCCTTCCCTTTACCTTTGCCAATCCGTGGAGATGCGTATAAATAGATCAAAAAGTCCTGGAGCAGTTTTGCAGCTTTGCAGCCTGCAGTTGATGAGAGCAAATGGGGAGGTCTGCCTTGCTGCAGCCAGGCTCAGAGTGGCATGTGCAGCCAGCAGCACTTGGGCCAAATCCAAAGGCAGCCCGTGGAACTTGTAAAATGCACAAGTGGGATTGGCCTGCATTGGGACTCCCTTTCTTACGTCTTACTAAAGATTACATTGTGGAAGCTCTATGCTTGTTACTTTCATCTTCAGCGAAATCACGGCACAGAACTAAGTAACTTACCTAAATGTGCTCCAGAGCTGCCCACATTAGCCAGCAGGTGTGATCAGGTAAACAGGACGAGTTTTATTTTTGGAAATAATGATTAGAAACATATATAAATAAAAATAATGTTTTGGTGAGTGCTGGGAAAAAAATCACTCATTTCTCTCACTGCCTTTTAAAACATCTTTCCTTTTTTTTTTTTTTTTTTAATAGATGCAGTGTTTCCTGGTAGGAAACACTATCCTTAATCTAGTGAACAGATGAAAATATATGTGTTTATATTTATCTGTCTTCTGATACTTTGAATTTCATTGGGGAATGCTTTTGTTACCTAAAAATAATAGTACCAAGGCAGCAATTAAAAATAACCCCAGGGCTCCTGGCACCCAAGACCATCAGGGAGATGATTCCACGTGACAAATGAAACACTTTAGATCCCCCTCCCCTGACAAAAGAAAGCTGAGCGTTCTTGCGTTGAGGTCTGTTGCCTTTGTGGTTGCCTTTCTCTTTGTGCCAGCTGAGCTGTGGGGGTCAGGCTGGTCAGCTCAACTCTGTCGCCTCCTGGTTGCTCATTAACTTTATTCCTGCCTCCGCCTGCTGGCCCCTGACCCCAACAGTGCCACGCTTCACCAACCCTGGCAGGATGTCACAGCCAGATCTGCGAGACCCCTGTGAGGGTGTGCTTCCGGAAGTCCAAACCCAGACCACTGCTGAGTGGAACTCTATGCCAGGCTTTTGCCATGGGCACTGTTTTTTTGTTTGTTTGTTTTGGCCGTGCCCCGTGGCATGTGGGATCTTAGTTCCCTGACCAGAGATTGAACCCGTGCTCCCTGCATTGGAAGCGCAGAGTCTTAACCACTGGACCGCCAGGGAAGTCCCCCACAGGCACTGTTAATACCCTTCTTCCAGCTCCTCCTTTGCTGTCTTCCCACCATCCTTATTCAGTGGAAAAGGCAGTTGAGCCCTTGCCTCTTACAGGCCCTAACTATCCAATCCCATCCTTCACCACGGACTGCGTGCTAATTCTTGCTGTCCTGGACCAGTTCTGAGCTTATTATATCATATTTAAGAATGGAAGTGGGGGGAGTTGGCCCTTCCTATTTATTTAAACCTTTTCCTAGGTGGGGTTCATAGGGCAGTAGAGTCATTCTCGAACATTTTCAGTATCTCTAATGTTAGACCAAAATCGGGTTATATTTTCTCCCTCAGATATATAGAGATGTGACGTGTGTAAAGAGAAGGTGACTTTCACAGTAATCCTTGGGTTGGGAGCTGGACTTGGACCTGGAGGTGGGAAGATAGATGAATGTAAATGTGTTTCTCTGGGTGTTTCTGAAGGAAGAAACTGGGTGTGTTAGTCTGCGGCTGCCATGACAAATCACCACAAAGTGGGTGGCTTCAAACAACACATTTCTTTTCTCACAGTCCTGGAGGCCTGAGTCTGAAATCAAGGTGTCGGCAGGACCACACTTCCTCTGAGGCTCTGGGCAGAATTCTTTCTTGCTTCGTCCGAGCTTCTGCTTCTGGAGGCAGCCCTAGATCCTCGGTGTTTCTTAGCTTGCAGCTGCACCCCTCTAGTATGTGACTCTGAGGTCACATGGCATTTTGCCTCTGTGTGTATCTCTCCTCCTCTTATAAGGTAGTAGTTAATGAGGGCACCACCCTGATGACCTCATCTGACCTTAAATACCTCTGCTAAGACTTTGTTTCCAAATAAGGTCACATTCACAGATCCCAGGAGTTAGGTCTTCACCATGGCTTTTTGAGGGACACATTCAACCCATTATGCCAGGGAATAAAAAGAGCAAAGGACCCTAAAACAGTCTGAGAGTACAAAGGACAAAAAGAAAGAAAAAGACAAACTCTGCCCTCTTTAGAGTTTGGGATTGGGTAAGAGGATTATGGGATATTGGTTGGAGAGTTATTCTAACCGGGAAGCCCTGTCTTTGAAGAAATACTGCCCTGTGACAATCCTTTCTTCCTTCTGTAAGAAGATAACCATGTTTCTCTCCACGGGGGTGGGGGGTCGGCCCTAAGGTCCGGTATACATGGGATGGAGGAACAGGTTAGACGGCACCTCAAGGAAACAATCAGACAAATCTGGAAAGCAGTGTGTGTAGAATACCCTTCCACCAGGCTGGCCTGAGCTCTTTTGAGGGGGTGGGGGTGGGGGGTGGGGGGTGGTGTGGCTTACGGGAGTGGACCTGATTGGGTTAATGGGTAGCTTTGAACAAGTCCTTTCCCTATTCCGGGCATAGCGAATGCAGGGGTTGGATTAGACGATCATTTGATTAAGGGCAACGCATGTTTAAAAAAGCCTAGAAATACATGCGGGTGAGTACTGTGTATGGATGTGGTGTGTGGGTGCATTTGTGTGCAGTCCATCTCCCCTGTCTCTTACACCCGGGCCTGCTTCACAGGAACCAGGCCTGGTAAAATGGCCAGCTGGCCCCGTCTCCTCCCTGAAGCCCCATCCGATTCGGTGAGGGTGAAAGACACTTTATGGCTGCGCCAGCCAGTCTCAGATTTGGCCAGGTCCGCGTTCTAAGAGGACCAGACATCTGGCTTCTCATCTCATTCATCTCTGTGTTTTTTGGATGGAGGTGGGAGCTGCCTGATTCTCGGCATTTCTCAGCACACGCTCCTTTTTAAAGACTTCAGCTTGGTTTCTGCCAAACTAATTAACTTGGACAACTTCCTTAAGTGCTGTAAGCAATATAGAGTCGAGTAAGGCGTGTTCTTGGCCCTCATGGCGTTTATACATCCTAGTGGGGGAGATGGTGTGTTTATAATGTTTTCATTAATCACTCATTCGTTAGACTGTTTCAGGTCCCGGGCCAGGCAGTGGCTCGGCCCTCTTGGAGCCTTGAAGCTAGTGCAGCAGTGTTAACACAGGGCGGTGTGATCTCTGACCATAGAAGCAAACCGTTGGTGTCAAGGTGGGAGGTGGTGTTGGACGTAGGTCTGGGTGGCTGAGGAGAATGTTTATGGTTGCAGATGGAAAATCATTTTCTCGATCTTGGTCAGGGTAGATCTAAGGGAACGAGAGGTTAGGGTTAGTGTTGAAAGAGTCTGGCTGGGGAGAGCCCTTGGACATGGGATGGGGTTGGGAAGCTTCTGATGGAGAAGGGGCAGGCTGGGAACACGGGGCCACAGCCACATACTAGGGCATGTCAGGTCTGGCACCGGGGAGTCTCAGCTCCAGCCAGCAGTGCGGGGGCCGTTGGTATCTCTCTTGGCCGGGCTTCCATCCTTCCCCCAACCACCCAGCTTTGTAGTAGTGCCTGAAAATGCTGCTTGAAGCCAGACTTTCAGCATGTGGAGGCAAGCCATATCAGGCCATCCTCAGACTCAGCCAGGAGCAGGCATGGCTGCATTGCATGACGGAGCCAAGGGGCTGAGGGATGCTGCTGGTCCTGGAATGCTGCGCTCACCAGGATGGGGGCAGTAGAGGAGGGGGAGCTGTAGCATCCATACACAATGGCACCTCTGTATTCAACCTCTCTTTTGAGTTATCTCCAAATGAGATTTCTGCAAGATGAGCCAACATTAGGAAAGGTCCTATCCTATTTGACTTTTTAAAGAGAAAACACACTCTAGCTTGGCCTTGGATGTATCAGTTCTGGATAACTTTAAAGCTGGTAACAGAACAAACTGTGTTCACACACAGGAAATGTCTCCAAACAAAAAGTGGGCGTACAGTTTTCAGTTTAAAAATTGGATGGAGGCCATTCAAACTTCCCCTCCTGTTCTCCTTGAGAAGAACTTGGCAGGCAGCAGGGCGGGGGCACTCGTCCTCAGAGTAGTCATGAGGGTCCAGAGAGAAGATATCCGAGGACCAGAGCTGGCTACTGGGATGAAGCCCCGATAACGTCGGGGCTGAGAGGCAGGTGGAGGATTTACTGAGCTCTTTACCCTTCAGCTTCAAAGGCTGTGTAGAGGGTGTGTGGAGTCTGGCCAGAATGTCTCCCTGGCCTGTTGGCCCACACCTGTTGCTGCACATGGCTGGTTCAAGCACTGGCTGAGAGCCCTGTGTGGCCACATCACCCGGTTTACCATTAACTTGAACTTAAAGTTCATGCTTGTGGCTTTTTTTCTTAATATAAAGACATTACTCTCTTACTTATTACACAAGGAATACTTGTGTTGAAAATTTGGAAAATACAGGTAATTATAGGTACATTAAACAGAGAAGAAGAAACATCATCCATAATGCCACGACATGGAGATGCACTGTCGACTTTTTGGGGGGTATCCTTTCAGTCTCTCTGGGTCCACTGACCCGCATTCTTTCCTGGCTTTGAGGGTGTAGTAATGAACATACCTACTTCAAACGAGCTTGAGAATGCTGAATGAGGTAATCCATTCAAAGTGGTAAGCCTGAGCCTCTCCACAGTATATTACTCTCGTTATTATTAGTTATAATAAAATCAGATCACACTACACATTCTGTTTGGAGCCTGCTCTTTCCCCTAAACCATGGTGACCACTTTCTGTAACATTAGATGTTCTTCTCTGGGGTCCTGGTTTTAAAGGAAAATGACCTTACGGTAACTAGACTTATATCATGACCATTTTGAAATGTGTAGAACATCGAATCACTGTGTTGTACACTGGGAACTAATGCAGTGTTGTAGTTCAATTATACTTTAAAAACAAACTCATAGAAAAAGAGATCAGATTTGTGGTTACCAGAGGCGGGGATGGGGGAGGGGGAAATGGATGAAGACAGTCAAATGGCTCAAACTTCCAGTTATAAGATAAATGAGTACTAGGGATGTAAAGTACAGCATGATAAATGTAGTTAACGCTGCTGTGTGTTACACATGAAAGTTGTTTACAGAGTAAATCCTAAGAGTTCTCATCACAAGGTCATCATTTCACGACGTTCTGTAAGTCAAATCATTGTGCTGTACACCTTACACTTATACAATGTTGTATGTCAATTATATCTCAATAAAACTGGAGGAAACATTTTTAAAATTATTTTTATTTATTTATTTATTTTTGCAGTACGCGGGCCCCTCACTGTTGTGGCCTCTACCGTTGCGGAGCACAGGCTCCAGAGGCGTGGGCTCAGCGGCCATGGCTCACGGGCCCAGCCGCTCCGCGGCACGTGGGGTCTTCCCGGACCGGGCCACGAACCCGCGTCCCCTGCATCGGCAGGCGGACTCTCAACCACCGCGCCACCAGGGAAGCCTGGAAACATTTTTTTAAAAGAGAATAGCAAAGAAAACTTCTGTTACTGTTTTTGTAAAAACAATATATATTCATTATGAAGAATTTTAAAATGAAGAAAAGTTCAGATAAAAATATTTTAAGCAATTCCAAATCCTACCTTTCAGAAATAATCACGACTGATTTGGGGTTTGGGAGTAATCATCACACTTTCCTTTCTGCTTTCTCTCCTCCCCAGTTAAGAATCAATTGGGTGGTAGACATAACACCCAGCTACAGGGGTATAAAAATAGCATCTTGGGGTTTATATGGAAACATTTGGAGTTTGGGTTGGAAAACTCAGTTTATGGACAGATTCAGACTTCTCACGACTTTACTCCAAGTCAGAATGACAGACTGTTTGTCCCTGTAGGGGCACACCTGCTCAGCTTTGCTCGAGGAGGAGGCAAGAATGTATGTCCTGAAGGAGACATTCACAGAAGAAGAGGAAGAGGTCGGGGCAAGCTTGCCAGGTTTCTTTCTCAGTCTTACTGATTTGATAAGTCACTCCATCCCTCTTTGGGGAGGACTGAATGAGGAAGTCAGAAGAGCAGATGTTTTTTTTCTCTGTTACTTCCAGAAGGTAGAGGTTCCTGTAGTATGGATTAAGGTATGAATTCTGGGAGGAGGAAAGAGTAATTCCCCCTCATCATTAGCAGCATACCACTGCAGCGTTCTTCTGTTCTTCCCTGGAAAAATGTCTCGCTGGCTGGCTGGATATACTTTGTAAAATATATGTTCTTAAAATGCAAAGTTTAATTTCAGTCGAATTTAACAGAAGATTTAATTAAAACTTGAAAGAGGTCACTGTCTTCTGCTCTTGAGTGTTGCTGTAGAAGAGTCTAAGGTCAGTCTAAGTTTTCCTCCTTTATAGGTTATTTGCTTATAGATGAGACGCCTGAGTAATTCTTTCTTAATATTAGACATGTAACGTAAACGCAGTATGTGTTACTGGTGCATAATGTGTGCCGTATTTTTGTGGAGCTTGATGTTTTCATTCGGTCAACAGAGTCAATTCTTTATTAATCTCAGGGGATTTTTCTTAATATTGCCTTTTGAACACTTACTTGGTTCTGTACGGTGAGTTCTCTACTATAAGGATGCCAGTTATCTGTATGTTGGATTGTCTTTGTACTCCTTAGTTATTTGTTTTGCTTTGATTATTTTAATCCCTTATTTTAGTCCCTTATGCACTGTGTTTATTTCTAGCTTTCCTCTAGTCAGTAAATTGGTTTGAAGCCATCTTTTCTTAGTTCCATATAGATTTTATTTTATATATTACTTTCTCGTGTTTATTTCTTTGGTTTGCACTCTTGTTCTTTTTGTTTGCTTGTTTGTTAATGTTGCCTTTGAGTTCTCAGTTTATTGAACTCATTAAGTTCTGTGTCTCAAAGATCTTTTGGGGGGAATCCTCCTCTTCTTGGCTTATGTTTTCTTTTAGGCTGAACACTTTGTCTTTGATACAGGGCTTCATTTTTTCCTTGCCTTCAAGAGTCTGTGTTTACAGCTGCTGTGCCTTTTTGTTTGCTTTTTTCCACTTTGTTCTTGCCTGAGTGAGTCTGCCCAGAGCTTTGTTGTTCTGGGTGTGAGTGATTTCTCAATTTGAAGCTTCTCTTTTCTTCCCCCTGACTGCCAAGTTAGAGTTTGAAAAACTCTTCTGTTTTTTTGTTTCTGTTCATGCTTTCTGTAGCCTGAAGACATACAGGCAAACAGGGTAGCTGAGCTATAGCAGGTGGTGTACAGGGTGCTGACTGGTCATGGCCAGAAGATGTGGGCTTGCTGGCTTTTGCTCCTGGGATCTTTTAAAGGTCCTTTTAAGTGGGTTCAGTCTTCCTGTGTGGGGGCACTCACTGCGTCACCATAGGCAGTATTTTGTGGCCTGGATTTCCCTACATACCCCTGGAGCCTTCACTTCCTTCTAGCAGGGACAGTCAGCTTTGTGGTTCATGGCTCCTCTTCATCGTTTCCTCCCCAGTGAGAAAAAGAGGAATATACAGTTACCTATCAGGGTGCTTTTCTTCAGATTGGTGATACTAATGAAAACTCTCAGAAATTTAATTTAGTCACTGGCTCATCTTCCTGAGGGTGGTAGCTACAGAGTTATGAGGCTTGCTACACTCTATCATTCTGGTCTGCTCTAGAGTCTTCCTTTACTTTCCTTGGCAGGCAGTATTTGAGTTTATGACACTGGGGTGTGCTCATTTTCTTATTTATTTTTTGACTGGTGATTATTTTATTTCTTTTTTTTTTTAACAATAAAATTATTTATTTATTTATTTTTGGCTGTGTTGGGTCTTTGTTGCTGCATGCGGGCTTTCTTTAGTTGCGGTGAGTGGGGGCTACTCTTTGTTGTGGTGCGCGGGCTTCTCATTGCAGTGGCTTCTCTTGTTGCAGAGCACAGGCTCTAGGCGTGCGGGCTTCAGTATTTGTGGCACTCAGGCTTCAGTAGTTGTGGCTCACAGGATCTAGAGCGCAGGCTCAGTAGTTGTGGTGCACGAGCTTAGTTGCTCCGTGGCATGTGGGATCTTCCCGGACCAGGGCTTGAACCCATGTCTCCTGCATTGGCAGGCGGATTCTTAACCACTGCGCCACCAGGGAAGCCCCGGTTATTTTATTTATGGTTTAACTTTTTTTTTTTTTTTTTTTTTTTTTTTTGGTTAAGTTTTGGAAGAGTGAGATTTTGTGTGGAAGTTTGTACCATTTTAATTGGGAAGCATCTCGCTTCATTTTCAAAGACTGCATGATATTCCACTGTATTTCATTCTGTTTTATCCCCGTTATTTCTGTGTTGCAGGTCTTTTACAGCTTTGTTTTGCTGCTATAAATCCAGATTTCTCATGACTTTTCTGTTTTGCTTTTCAAACTGTGAAATGGGGTGAGGAGATTAAAGGGGATGGTCACTGAGTGGAGGGCAACAGGCATTTTTAGGGGGTCTTATGCATGCCAGGAAGTGTGTACATGGTCTGATCTGACTCTCACGACACCCCTGTGTGGTAAATACCATTATTTCTACTTTACAACCAAGGAAACTAGGGCTCAGAGGAGTTGAATGACTTGCCCAAGGGGACACAAGGAGTGTTTGATCCTGGGTCTCTCAGTTTCCCTTTGCTCTAAAAGCCCTTCTCTTTCCTCAGACGGCACCTCAAAAAAATCACCGCTGAATCAAGTGCTTAAGTGTGTTTGATGTTTTGCTATCGTTTTAACACATTACTCCTTGTGAGAGAACACTGCTGTTCCTCTTTTTAAAATTTTTTAACTGAGGAAAAAGGTCATGAAGGTTGAGCATGACTTCACTGAGCCAGAGAACCATGTTATCTGTCCTTCCCTTCCCCTTGAGTGCAGAATGGCCTTTGCAGGTGATTCTGGAAATGAACTGTCCTCCATTCCAGAGCCAGTCACAGGGCCCCTGCTCCCAGCATGTTACCACCTGCGTGCTCAGCTCTTGACTGCATTCTCACTCCAAACAGCCAGCCACTCGAAAACAAGGGCCATTATGTAATAATTCTGCCATAACAACACCTACAAGATTACAGACAGCTCCCTGCCAGTGGGAACAGACACTCTAATTAATGTTCACTTCTTCCACAGATAGACATTTTTCAAAACCTTGGTACAAAATTACACGTGCCTTGTTCAAAAAGTATTCCATAGGACCTACCGAGAATAGACTGATATTTATTGAAAGTGTCGTGGTTGGGGAATCATTTATTTACCGGGGTCTTGGTTTTATCATCGATACCAAAAATGGGTACAAGGCCACTGTCTCACTTGTGTGGAATGTTTAGTGGGTTACAAAGTGTTGTCATGGTTTATGTCATTTAAACCTTATAGTAGCCCTGGGAGATAGGTGGGCATTTTTACCCCACCTTTATTTTTAATTCTATATTATAAATTCTCAAGCAAAACAAAAATAGAAGTTATAGTACAATGAACACACCCATGCACTCACACCTAGGATTGAACAGTTGTTAACATTTGGCATATTTACTTCATCTGTTCACACACATATATGTACACACACAAGGATATGCATGTACCTTTTTAATAACTTTAAACTATAGAAATGAAGACACTTCACACCTGAGTACTTTATGCCTCTCCATAAAGTATGATCATTTCCCTGTAAAACCACAACCCTATTATCACTCCTAATAAATTAGCTATTTCCTAATTTCAACTCATACCTGCTACATTATCAGATTTCTCCAGATTTTTCCAAATAGCTCCACTGGCATTGCTAGCTCTATCCCTAGCTCAATCTCTAGAGCCCTCTATCTCTTTTTAAAACAGCCACAAACCAATGAAAGATCTTGCATTTCACTTGTTCTAGGACTTTCGGTTTCTCTTTTTTTTCCAATTCTTTTTACTGTGGTAAAATACACGTAGCGTGAAACTTACCGTCTTTAACACTCTTAAGTGTACAGTTCAGTGACGGAGTACATGTATATTGTTGGGTAAACATTACCACTATCCATCTCCAGAGCTCTTTTCACCTTGAAAAACTGAAACTCTGAACCCATTAAACAATAACTCTATTCCCTTCTCCTCATAGCTCCTGGCAACCCCTGTTCTACTTTCTGTCTCTGTGATTTGACTTCTCTAGATATCCCATGTAAATGGAATTATGCAGCATTTGTTCTTTTGTCTCTGGATTATTTCCCTTAACATAATGTCTTAAGGTTCATCCATGTTGTCCCATGTTTCAGAACTTCCTTTCTTTTAAAAGCTGGAATAATATTCCATTGTCAGTATATACTTGCTTGTTCATTCTTCTGTTGATGGACACTTGGGTAGCTTCTGCAGTTCAGCTATTGTGAATAATGCTGCAATCAACAGAAGTGTACAACTTTCAGTCTCTTGTAACCTAGGATAATTCCCCCACTTTTGCTACTGATGTTGACTTTTCAAAGAGGTTGTTGACTCTTTGAAGAGGTCGTCATTATCTAGAACCTTCTCCAGAATGTTCTCTATTCAGAATTTGTCTAGTTATTTCCTTGTGGTTTGACCTAACTTGTCCTCTCATTGGATGCTAGTGTTTTCTTGACTAGATTTGCATTTTGCTTATGTTAGGTCACTAGTAAGGCACTCTTTTAAGTACTTCGTATTAAAATGTCTGGTTGACCCCTGTTCATCATGCTCAGGTTGACTGCTGTGTTGAGATGGGTAGTAACAGCCAGACCTCTCCAAGTGAAAGGCATGTCCTCTCCCTTGAAGCTGGTAAGTAATCTCTGCCAGCAGTGTCGTAACAGATGAGGCTATTGCCAAAACTCTGAGTGCCATACTTGACACACATTATCTCATTTAGTCCTTCACTGTTATCCCTGTTTTACAACTCAGTGTTGGGGACGCTAGTTACACTTCTGCTGTGAAGACACTTTTCAGGCCTCTGCCCTTCCTACTGATACTTTCCTTTCCTCTTACTGCTCCCACCCACGGTGGGTCATGGTCTTTTCCCCAGGCTGGCTGGCTGGCATGATGTGGGCACTGTCCGCCCAGTTTATAGATCCCCGGATAAGAGCTTGGCTCTGGAACGAGCCTGCCTGGATTCCATCCCCAGCTCCACCCCTCAGGCATGACTCTGGGTTGGTTTTTCACACTTTGGATCTCAGTGTCCTCGTCTGTAACTTGGAGACGATAAAAGTACCCACCTCAGAGGGTTCTCGTGAGCGTGAATGGAGTTATCACATGCAAAAGGCTAAGTACGGTGCCTGGCGCATGTGCTCAGTGAATCTCAGCCTCATTCTCTCCGTCACCCCTTCATGGGTCCCTGAAGACAGTTGTCAGGCCCTCTTTGCCTTGAGGGTTTTGTGGTCAGCACTGTGGAGAAACGCTGGGTGGGTTGGCTAAAAATCAGCAGTAGAGTAGTGACGGCGGTCCTAGAGCAGGGCCTGCAAACGGCGGCCCGCTGGTCAAATCCAGCCTGCAGGCTGGCTTTGTAAGTCACGTGTTTTTGGAACACAGGCATACAAGTTCATATACACATTCTTTTTTTTTTTTTGGAAACAATTCTTTCTTTCTTTCTTTCTTTCTTTGGCTGCGTTGGGTCTTTGTTGCTGTGTGTGGGCTTCCTCTAGTTGCAGCGAGCGAGGGCTACTCTTTGTTGCGGTGCGCAGGCTTCTCATTGCGGTGGCTTCTCTCGTTGCAGAGCACGGGCTCTAGGTGTGCAGGCTTCAGTAGTTGTGGCTTGTGGGCTCTAGGGCTCAGGCTCAGTAGTTGTGGCGCACGAGCTTAGTTGCTCCGTAGCGTGTGGGATCCTCCTGCACCAGGGCTTGAACCCATGTCCCCTGCATTGGCAGGCGGATTCTCAACCCCTGCGCCACCAGGGAAGTCCCTCATGTACGCATTCTTGTCTGCACCTACTTCTGTGCTCCAGCAACAGAGTGGAGTAGTTATGGCAGAGACCACGTGACCTGCAAAGCCTAAACTAGGTGCCATCTGGTCTCTTCCAGGATGCGTTTGCTGGCCCCTGCTGTAAAAACATAAAGAGTCCTTAGAGCTGTGGTCTCTGATCTGGGGGTCCCAGCTCCCCCAGATGAGATGCTGCCTCCTGAACCCCCGCCTTCAGCTTTCACTCTGGCCATGACCTTTCCCATTGTTCCCAGGCTTTTGGACCCAGAGCCTGAGGCTGGCTCTGTCTGGGCAGGC
>NW_006781985.1:477732-487830 GCF_000442215.2 Lipotes vexillifer | reverse complement strand
CCTGCTGATCTTAGGCTGGCCTCCTGGGAACAGAAGACACGTGTGCTCACAGATGTTATGAAGGCCCCCAACCTGGAGATGTTCCTGGACTGGGAAGAGGGTCTTTCAGTCGAATAGGCCTGTTATGTTTTGCAGGGCATCTCCCAGATGACCCTGTGGGGCACAACTTTGGGCCAGCCACCCCATGTAGATATGGTCTGTGTGACAGGAGTTGTGTATCCCAGGCCTTCCCTCTACTCATATTCCTGGTCCACGAACACTCTAACAGCTAATTATAAATATTTTACTTTTGCCAGTATGTTTGGGGTCCTGCTGTTTGACCCAAATGGAACTGATTCAGCTTCACAGAATGAGAAACCTCCTTTCCATCAGTTCCTTCTACACTGGGACCGAAACAGACCACTTTCCGAAAGTCATTTTCTCTTATGTGTGGCTTGTGTTACTTGATTTACTTCCGGGTCTTTAAGGTAGTTTTTATTGACCTGAGGCATTAAATTTAATTCTGATGGTGAAGCATCTCTTCGCTTATATTTTATGGTATCGCCTCACCACTTAAATCAGTATTTAATGTTTTAATTAATTTGGCATGGAGCCTCTGTGAATGATGATGGCAGTTCTCTTTGTATATATTTTTAATTTTGATGTCCAGCCCCACTCTCTTCTCTCTCTCTTGCCCTTAAAACATTTAAGGTGTTTGTATTCTGTGATGCTGCCATATTAATTCAAGATCCGTTTATTGAACTTTTGTGTTTTGCCAGACACTCTTCTTGGTGCTGAGGACACAGCCACTATCAAAACACCCAGAAATCTCCGCTCCAAAGGAGCTTACATTGTGGTACTTTCCTGCAAACCTTTGTAAATGACATCAGAGCAATGGCTGAGATTCTTGGAAGAGTGAGTCAGTGTGAGGGGCTGGATGTAAAGACCCCTTTGTGGAGATGGGGGGAGCAGAACGTTGAAGTGAATCCTACAGCAAAAGCAGGATCATCAGCGGAGCGGGGAGGTGTGCTCTCAGGAAAGGAGGGGTGATGTCTGAGGGAAGGGCTCTGGCCATGGCGCCAGGCCCGCCACTGAGAAGGGGAAGGAAGACGGCCCCACTGGATGGAGGTCGCAGTTAAGTAAAGGAAGGTCTTGAATTCTAGACTCAATCTCCTAGGCAAAAAAAGAGTCATTTTAGGTTTTTGCAAAAAAGCGGTCTGTGGAAAGAGGTGTTTTAGGAAGAGAGTAGCTCCGGGGGTCTCAAAGCAACGGGAGACCCGTAGTCTGGCCTGAGCACGCAACCAGAAGTGAGCGGGGGGCGCTGTGAGGCTGGGTCACCTCCCCAGTCCAACGTGCACTAGGTGGCAGGACCACACAGAGACTGCCCTGGGGAAAGACTTCTATCTGAAGCTTTACTGAAGCACAGAGCACTGTGCTGACAAAATGGGGCAAGATCTAGCATCCTAGCAGTGAAACCATCGTCATGTGAGATCCTAAGCAGTGCGTGGATTTGGGCCTTTAAACTGGCTCCACGACTCCACTTGCATTCCTGGTCCTCGGTGGTGGCCAAAGGCATCAGAAGAAGAAAGTAGCTCCTTGGGTGTTTGTAGGACATGGTGTCATCAGATGGTCTTCTTAACACTAGCTTCCGCAGCACAGAGACTGAATACATGATGGAGCCTCTGGAAGCTTCTGTTAAGTATGTTCAGTGTTGTGTTAAGAATGACATTTTGACAGGGGCAGATCAAACACTCTGTTATGTTTTAAAAGCAGACTCTAGTTTTATGGCAAACCATCCAGAATTGTCACCTCCTCGCTGCCTTCCGTACAACTCAGAGCGTGGATTTTCACGTCCAGAAAAGTCTTCATGCACCAGCATCCAAACAATGAAATACCGACAGTAACTGAAAAATTACCCATGCTTCACCGAAAGGGCCTTATGCTGAAAGAATGTTGTATTTCCTGGAGATTTTATCCTTTTTTCTTACATTTAGGAAATAAGAATGGAGGCTTTTTCCCTCTCAGTTTTCTCCACTTTTTTCTTGTGAGCAGTTGCATCCTTTTTTCCTGGCCTTCAAATATTTCTGAAATAGCTATTCTCAGACATAATAACAACATGAACTAACTGTAAAACAAAGTATGTGACTGTGTTTTAAAACTCAGCCTGTGTTCTGTACCTGTGCTGTTGAACACACACATTTTTTAGGTAAAGTTTTTCTTAATTTTTATTTTATATTGGAATATAGTTGATTTACAATGTTGTGTTAGTTTCAGGTGTACAGCAAAGTGATTCAGTCATACATGTACATGTATCTATTCTTTTTCAGATTCTTTTCCCATATAGGTTGTTACAAGAGTATTGAGTAGAGTTCCCCGTGCTATACAGTAGGTCCTTGTTGATTATCTATTTTACATATAGTAGTGTGTATATGTTAATCCCAACCTCCTAATTTATCCCTCCCCCCGCCACCTTTACCACACTTTTACCCACATGCGTTGAATGGGGCAGCCGTGCTTCCAAAGGCAATCATGTAATTTGATAGGTCACCGTTATATAGACTGTTAGCATAAGGGTTCTCATAAAATATTTATTGCTTGTCCCTGAGCTGGCCGCCCATAATGCAGGTACATTCGGCATCACTACTTACACTGTGACATGCTTGGTTTCTATCACTTATTTTGTCTGCCCTTTTTTTTTTTAAGCCACCATCTGCATTTTCCACTTCAAAGTACATTAGTTACTATGGAAACAGTGATGTCATTTGTGGGGGTGAGGGTTAGTAACATCCGCAAGGACAGTATCAAATCATTTTATTTAATGGTTTGAAATTTATTCCACACTTGGGGATGATCAGGAGGATGTCTGAGAGGATGGTATGCTTAGGTACTTATAGCTAGTATGGTGCAGGTGCATGTAACAAAAGTCAGCCATTTGTGTGGTGTTTAGGTTGCAAACAAAAATATGCCTGAAAATTAAGGGGAAAAAAATAAATATAAAGGAAAGGAAAAGGAAGGTCAAGGGATTCATATAATTTCCAACTGTCCAGGGTACATGGTTACAACAAATGCATAGAGTTCCCACTATGGGTATGGTTTGTGTAAGTAATGGTCCATTTTCCTCTTGTAAAAATATTGTTATAAAATAGGTCTAGCTTTCTGTGTGAAACTTGTGTTCTAGGCAGTGGTTGATCAATTCTGGTGTGCAACTGAATTTTTGACAAGATCCCGAAAGAGGTGCCAGTGGTCTCAGAAGCTTTAGGAGGAGACTTTACGTGACTACAGTCATGTGTGTGACAGCAGAGGTGGCGTGGGGAGGCCCAACGAGGGTACCTGCGTCCCTTTAATAAGTGCTCAGGGTGCTGTGCAGAGCGTCTGAATGAAGCTGATCTGTGTTCTCTTCAACCTATGCATCCTTTTTTTTTAACTTTTAATTTTGAGCTAATTGTACATTCACTGACATATATAAGAAATAATACAGAAAGATGCCCAGTCTTCCTCAGTGGTAACATCTTCCATAACTATAGTAGATACCATAGTCAGGAAGTTGACATGGGTGCAATCTACCTGCAGGCTTCCCTAGTTTTACATGCACTCGTGTGTGTGTGAGTGTGTGTGTGTGTGTGTGTGTGTGTGTGTATTTAGTCTTTTCAATTTTATCTCATGGGTAGAGTCCTGTGACCACTACCACAGTCTAAGTACAGAACAGTTCCACCCCATGGATCCCTCCTGCTACCCTTGTATAGACACACCCTTCCCTGCTCTCTAGCCCAGGCAACCTCTATTGTCACCCCTCTGTATCTGAGGGGGATTGGTTCTATGGCCCCTTGTGGATGCCAAAAATCCACAGATGCTCAAGTAGCTTATATAAAATGGCCTGGTATAGTCAGCCCTCCATATCCATGGATGCAGAGCCCACGGATATGGAGGGCTGACTGTAATCTGCTCTCCATCTTGGGAATGTCATTTTCAGACTGTTATATAAATGGAATCATACAGCATGCAGCTTTTTGAGATTGGCTTTTTTTCACTCAGCACAAATCCCTGGAGATCCATGCAAGTTGTTGCATGTGTCAACAATCCATTCATTTTAAGTTCTGAGCAGTAGTCCATGGTATGGATATACCACCATTAGTTTAAACATTCACTCCTTGAAGGGCATTGGACTGTGCTTATCTTTTGTTTTTTTGTTTGTTTTTTTTTTCCCTGTACGCGGGCCTCTCACTGTTGTGGCCTCTCCCGTTGTGGAGCACAGGCTCCGGACGCGCAGGCTCAGCGGCCATGGCTCACGGGCGCAGCCGCTCCGCGGCATGTGGGATCTTCCCGGACCAGGGCACGAACCCGTGTCCCCTGCATCGGCAGGTGGACTCTCAACCACTGCGCCACCAGGGAAGCCCCTGTGCTTATCTTTTTAAACAGAAATACTTGGGAGAGGGCTGCTGCGGTCCTAACAGCACAGAGTCAGTGACTACTTTAAAGGGATCCAGGAGTTTTCAGAAGGTCTCTCTTCAGAGCAGTAAGGCCCGAATTATTTAGAAGGAAGGAGTGCATTGGAGAGAGCCGCTGGAAATCCAGGAGAGCTGGCTGGCCAGGTCCCGTGTCTCCTTTTTTTTTTGCCGGGGGGGCGGGTTTGGTATTTGATATAGTTTGTTTCCTTGCAGAGGGGAGCAGAAGTATTCGGTGCTCTAAGACTTGCATTTAAGTTTCTGCATCTCTCTTCCAGGATTGATGGAAGAAGGTATTTTTCCTGGTAAAAGGGGCTGTAACACCAACTACTCAGCCTGCTTGGTCCCCCCAATTCCTTTTGGGGAAGATGAAAACCTACACTCTTGTTCTGGGACAGATCACTGAGGGAATTGTTTTCTTGGTCTCACTGATTGATTTTCATCTGGAAAGTGTTCCACTTGGCCTTTTCAAATATACTCCCCAGGATTGGGGCCACATGACAGAATTTAAACACTAAAATCATTCTTGGAGTACCAGCCATATGTCTGTGTTTCTGTTGTGACATTCATGGGAAGCAGCCTGAGTAACAGACCCAGTGATCTGACATTGCTTTTCCCATTTAAAAGACTTATTTACCCTGCGTTTTATGCAACCAGCAGGCTCTCCGCTTGTCCTCTTTAAGCTATTGACCTAAAGAAAGGAAGGGTTTTTAGCATTGGGACTGAAAGTTTAAAAGCCACTCAGAGAAAGCTGGTGTATCGGATCAGAAGCTTTTAATACCAACAGCTGTCGGTCAGAGTCAGCTCTCAGACTTTTAGAATTGAATGGTGGATGCAAGTCCCCTGGGAAATAAGCAGCATGTAGAAATGGCCCCCAAGGGAAACAGGGACATGTGCCTTTGGCCCAGACATCAGGAGATGGTTTTTGTAGCATAAGCACTGTGATTTCTTTGCTTGGCAATCTCCTCATCTTCTAGTACTAACCCTGGGATGTCATGCTTGAATAGGTTAACCCTGCCCCTCCCTGCCATCACCTTCCCCGCCTCTCCCCCACCAGGTCAGGTGCCCTTCTCCTGGGGCCTCCTTTGCCATTGACCCTATTATAACACAAAACCCTTAAGGTCCGTGCCTTGAAGTACTCCCTTTTGCTGGGGAGTTTGGTTCTCAAGCAGCCTGGGACACCAACATTGTGTGTGAGTGGAACATTACCCAAGGATGTTCCTCAGCTGCTTAGAAGGTGAGTAGTGCATTCAGGGGTCGTGCAGTATGAAAAATGCTTAGAGTGAAATCACGCTTAGCATTGGTGAGATGCGTGTACAAGGAGAGGACACGCGAGGACTGACGCTTAGTGGGAGGATGGGAAGGTCACGTCTCCCTTCTCAAGTACACGTTCAGGACATGCCTCTACTGAGTGGAATTCAGGATAAACCAATCACACTCTTTAAATAATGTATTGTTGAAGCTGTGTATTTGCTTATCTTTGTGTTCACAGCTTCCAGCTCAGGGTTGAGCAGGTGGTAGTGTTTGGTAAATGTTTGCTAAATGAATGAATGAATAATCAAGCAGGGAGTAGTAAAGTTTATTAATGCGGGATGGGTGCCCGGGGGGTTAGGGGGGTTTCTACCCTCCACTCCCACAGCTACCATACATGACTTTTCAGCCCCACTCTGGTTTTACAGAACATGTTAGAAAAGTATAACTCCGTCAGAGCCAGTAAATTATGGACTAGAAAGAACTGGAGTTTTCTTTGCAATTAGGTGTCACCTGGTATCCAAGCTGCTGTAATATCATCTTGTTCTTTAAGAAGTTGTTTGGGCTGCACTCTTAGTGCCTGGTGAGTCAAGGAATGGCAGACGGACCACCGGTCATGGTACAGTCCAGGCTGGTGCCGTCTGCTGTAAACAGGCAAGTAGCAAGGACTTGGGAAAGAGCCATGGGCTCCAACCATTCAGATTACAGGCCTCTATTAGCTTATCTTAATCTTCAGGTTCCCAAGATGCTTTGAGGCTGGTGAATAATAAAATAACTGCCTCCTTCCACCTCACTTGTTTATTTATTTTTTTTAAATAGCTGGCAGTAAATGGTCTGGCTTTCATTTTCTCCAGGTGCCTGGGATGCTTGCTTTGTGAAATCTGCTTGTACTGAGAGTGAAAAGAGAAACTTGGTACTGAGACCCTGGAATCCTCTCTTTTTGGTTTGCCTTTTCACTCCATCAGCTGAGGCACCAGAGGGAATGTCAGAAACCCTAGGCTTCTCAGTAAAAGACTTGCCTGTTTGGGATCAGAACACACAGTCTCTTGATCTGGTGCTGGGACTTGTGGATGATATGGGACCGCCTCGCTTTGGCTTTGCTGGGGCATTTAGAAACCGCCACATCTTTTTTTTTTTGCGGGGTTGTGGCCTCTCCCGTTGCGGAGCACAGGCTCCGGACGTGCAGGCTCAGTGGCCATGGCTCACGGGCCCAGCCGCTCCACGGCATGTGGGATCCTCCCGGACCGGGGCACGAACCCGCTTCCCCTGCATCGGCAGGCAGACTCTCAAACACTGCGCCACCAGGGAAGCCCCGGCCACATCTTTCACATTCTGTCCCCGTGTGTTTCCTTACATGTAGCTGTCATTTCCACAGGGATTTCTCTTTGCAGTTATTTGTAATTATCGTATTTTCTGCCATTATGTACCCTTCAAGTTGCTGTTGGTTATAAACTCCAAGTTGTGATTTATATCTCTTAATTACTAAGGTGATCCTTTCGCACATTATTCATACTCTTCTAATTATTTCATGTGTTTTGCTGATTTGTGTGTAGAAATTTTGGTTCCGACTATTTTTCAGGCAAAATTGTATTGGTCATATCTCTGAGTGTAGCATCTTCATGTATCATGGTTGCAGCCACATGATCCCGCACCATGTGCCAGGAACTGTGCTAAATGCTTTTTACCTATTGTACACTTAATCAGCCAGCTAATACACCCACAGAAACTCTGCACAGAGTGGAAAGCTTTTCCACCATAGAATCTCATAAAGTCATGTGAGTGACCAAAATAGTGGTCCAAAGAATGATAAGAATAATTAGAGAAATGCAAATCAAAACTACAATGGGGTACCACCTCACACTGGTCAGAATGGCCATAATTAAAAAATCTATAAATAACAAATGCTGGAGAGTATGTGGAGAAAAGGGAACCCTCCTACACTGTTGGTGGAAATGTAAATGGGTGCAGCCACTATGGAGAACAGTATGGAGGTTCCTCAAAAAACTAAAAATGGAGCTACCATATGATCCAGCAGTCCCACTCCTGGGCACATATCATATCCAGACAAAACTATAATTTGAAAAATACATGCACCCCAGCGTTCATTGCAGCACTATTTACAATAGCCAGGACATGGAAGCAACCTAAATGTCCATCAACAGGCGAATGGATAAAGAAGATGTGGCACGTATATATAATGGAATATTACTCAGCCATAAAAAAGAATGAAATAATGCCATTTGCAACAACATGGATGGACCTAGAGATTGTCATACTAAGTGAAGTAAGTCAGACAAAGACAAATACCATATGATATCACTTTTTTTTTTTTTTTTTTTGCAGTACGCGGGCCTCTCACTGCTGTGGCCTCTCCCGTTGTGGAGCACAGGCCCTGGACGCGCAGGCTCAGTGGCCATGGCTCACGGGCCTAGTCGCTCTGCGGCATGTGGGATCTTCCCGGACTGGGGCACAGACCCGTGTCCCCTGCATCGGCAGGCGGACTCTCAACCACTGCACCACCAGGGAAGCCCTGATATCACTTTTATGTGGAATCTAAAATATGACACAAATGGGGACTTCCCTGGTGGTCCAGTGGTTAAGACTCTGCATTCCCAATGAAGGGGACTGGGAACCCTGGTCAGGGAACTAGATCCCACATGCAGCAACTAAGAGCCTGTATGCTGCAAAGAAGATCCCGTGTGCTGCAACCAGGACCTGGCACAACCAAATAAATAAATAAATATTTAAAAAATAAATACATAAAATATAGCACAAATGAACTTATCTATGAAACAAACAGACTCACAGACACAGACTTGTGGTTGCCAAGGGGTGCAGTGGGGGAGGGATGGATGGGGAGTTTGAGATTAGCAGATGAAAACTATTATATATAGGATGGATAAACAATAAGGTCCTACTATATAGCACAGGGAACTATATTCAGTATCCTGTGATAAACTAAAATGGAAAAGAATATGAGTAAGGCAATGGTAGAAGGGACACAGCTGGGTCTGCAGCTGGCCAGCGATGTGGGAAGGAGCAAAGAATAAGACCACCTCAGCTCTGTGTGGACCCTCCTACCAGCTGCCCAAAGGAGAGGGCAGACTCAACACCTCCTGAGCCTCCCATCAGCCCCTTCTTTCCTGGGCCTCACATGGGATGAGTAGGCTTTTTCCTACTAAATGAGCAAGATTCAGATAGCTCCCACAACTGTACCTTTTACCAGAAAGCTTTCCTTGATGCACTGAACCCAAGTCATTGGGATAGGTCCTGATTAGTTAACCTCAGTGGAGCTCCATTTCCACAGCTCTCAAAGAATAATGCTATTATGAGGTTTAAATGAGAGATGAAAAATACTCAGCACAGGGCCTGACATGGAGCAGGCATTCCCAAAATGCTTAGTTTGAACAAATGATTCTGATTTGAAAAAGGAAATGTCAGAATTAGAACTGGAATTTAATTATTTAAGCTCCCTAGAAAGATGCAAATTGTGAAAATCACTTAAACTCTATTTAATACTTGAAAATAAACATTTCATAATAATTTCTGATTTTAGTGATTCACATAATCTCTGTTGAAGACATTAATAATGGTTTCTTTATTTTAAAACAACATTTTATTATTTAAAGGAAAAGGCTCAGGAGTCAGAATTCTGCTTTTGGTGCCTAGCACTGCCACAGTCAAGCTATGTGACACTGAGAAAGTTTTCTAATCTCTCAGGACCTCAAAATCAGCTGTGAAAAAAGGATAATAGTTGAGAAGATTAAAGAAGTTAAAACATATAAAAAACCTTGGAGCAGTGTTAGATACTATCACTATTCTTATTTGTTTTGTAAAATTTATGTTATTGATGTATAGTTGATTTACAACGTTGTGTTAATTTCTGCTGTACAGCAAAGTGATTGTTATACATATACATACATTCTTTTTCATATTTTTTTCTATAATGGTTTATCATAGGATACTGAATATAGTTCCCTGTGCTATACAATAGGACCTTGTTGTTTAGCTATTCTATATATAATAGTTTGCGTTTGCTAATCCCAAACTCCCCATCCATCCCTGCCCCCACTGCCCCGCTTGGCAGTGAGTAGATTTAGAGGAAGTGTAAGATAAAATTATATAGCTATTCAGAGCAAGAGTGTTTTAGGCAGAAGGAATAGGAAGTGCAAAGGCCCTGAGGTCGAAGCTTGCTTGTTATGGTCAAAGAATGGAAAGGCTAGTGAGTCTCTAGCAGAGGAAGCAAGGGGGAAAGCGGTAGATGAGAACAGAGAGGTAGCTGAAGACCACATCCTGCAGAGCCCTGTGAGCCATAGTAAGGCTGAGTTGATCCGTTAAAGTTTATTTTTGGGGCTTCCCTGGTGGTGCAGTGGTTGAGAGTCCGCCTGCCGATTCAGGGGACGCGGGTTTGTGCCCCGGTCCGGGA
>NW_006781985.1:414359-477613 GCF_000442215.2 Lipotes vexillifer | reverse complement strand
CGCTAAGCCTGCGGGTCCGGAGCCTGTGCTCCGCAACGGGAGAGGCCACAACAGTGAGAGGCCTGTGTACCGCAAAAAAATAAATAAATAAGTTAAAAAAAAAATAAATAAATAAAGTTTATTTTTGGCCGGCATGTATGATTGGTTCATTTCCCCAGTATCCCACTAGTCTGTGTGTCTTTGTCGTTCATTTTTCCTTTCTTTCAGTGTGTCCTGTGCTTCCCCTCAGTCTCCGTTAATTGTGCAATGGGAACATTTTCCCCACTATAGGCACAGCACAGAAATCTGCATTGGAAGCTTAGAGGATTGTACCTTTTTCCATGAGCTAACTCTTCTTTTTAGCCGGAAAATGACAGCAGAGGACATCTGTGTTTCTCTTCTATTTATGATCCTTCCACCCCACGCAAGTCCTCCCATTAGGTGAGATCTGCCTCCCATGAGCCCACGGCCCCCCACCCCTGCCCTGCGTCAGGGTAGCCTCTCAACTTGTCTCCTTATGGGGTGAGTGTGTGAAGTCCTCTGCAGCACCTGCTGCCCGGGGGGCCCTGTGTGAGTACAAACTTGGACGTGGTGATTTGCCTCTTTATGCTTTGCCCTTCCAAAGAGAGATGTGAAAGCCAGGCTGCCGGCCTCAGGGTTTTGTTTCTACCGTGTGACTGTATTTCTGTGCTTGCTGACTGCTTAAGTGCAGGGATGCATTCAATATCCTTATCTTTGCGGCTTTGTTCTCAGGACCTCACGCTGACTCCATCAATCTGAGTCAGTCATCCAGGTCCAGGTAACTCCAGACAAGAATAAGGGTGTGATGTGATAGCACTTTGTTGATTCTCTTTAAAAGTTGTGAAGATGAGGGATAATGGGTATTTAATGAGCTCCTGCAAGATGGCAGGTGCTGACAAGTGCCTTACATCCTCCATTTCTAATCCTGCAATTGATATATTATCATTCAGAACCTGAAGCTTGGAGGTCACAGGATCCTGCTTACAGCCACCGTTGCAGCTGAGACGGAGAGGGAACAAGAGTTCATTTCCCGCTCCCTTTCTGCCTGCCTCTGTGCAGTGGCCAAGACTCGCTCTCCCAGTGGAATGTGTGCCGGCTTTTATGGCCCTTTGTGAGAAAGCACAGGGAGACCAAGGTGCATGAACACCAGGTGTCATTGCCACTGTCAAGCACCTGTTCCTCAGCGCTGGATCATGGATGGGTTTAGAAATGCCTTAGGTTTCAGAGTTGATACAGAACGTGTGAATAGATTGATGATATTCGGCTTTGCTCTTCAATACTTTCCTTTTCTCATTTAGCATATTGTCATCCTTTTCCCCTCTCCCCTTCCCTTGACCGTTTCCCTCTGAATGCAGGATGGCTCCAGCCATCTCCTGACTGTTAGGCTATCCAAGCACCCCTGCCCACCCAACTCCCCTAGCTGCAACCCTGAGGATTTTGAAGATCCCCTCGGCCCGCTGGCTGAGACACTGCAGCCACCAAGCCTGGACCCACCCCATCGAGTGCCATGGTACCGCCTGTGTGCACGGGGGCCCCGCGGCAGCTGGTGCCAAACAATGCTCGTTCTCATCTGGGCATCCCGGAGTGGCCTGGCAGCTTTAGCCGTTCAGAGCCCAGCTGGGGCTGGAGTTGCTGGGCTGCCCTGCGAGGTGATTTGCCGCTTTGTACTAATAAACAGATTTCAATCCAAGGAACTTCACAGGGCCTGCTGCTCTCACCCTGTCTTCTGACTGTCTTTGTGATGAAAGGTGTTTTAAGTAGCCACGTCGTTTAATGAAACCAGGATGGATGCAAATGCCCAGGTTTAAAATATCATTCTCCTGCACTGGCTGTGTGCTCTGGATGAGTTACGTAACCTCTCTGAATCTCTCCTTCTGTATCTTTATATTGAATTTAATAATACCAGTGCTACACAGTTCATGTCAGGATTTCATGAGATAATGTTTGTGGAAAGCACCTCGTCTGGGCATTGGCACACTGTATGCCCTCCAC
Source organism: Lipotes vexillifer (assembly GCF_000442215.2). Lineage (NCBI taxonomy): Eukaryota > Metazoa > Chordata > Mammalia > Artiodactyla > Lipotidae > Lipotes > Lipotes vexillifer. The sequence continues at coordinate 475,621 of NW_006781985.1, read as the reverse complement.
AGATAATGAACTTTCTTCTCTTTTCCAGATAGGATCCCAGGCAGGAGAAGACAAGGCCAAATCAATTTCTAGACATGCTGCTTTGCCCTCTGCAGTGATCTGCGCTTGGCAGATTTCAGATACTTTTAAACAAAAATAAAAGAGCTTTAATTATGCCCTTGTTTGTGGCTTGGTTTGGTTGCCTTGTTAACCGATTTGAGAATACTGCCCGCCCTGCGGCTGCTTCAAAGTGCAGGTCTGGCTGGGAGTCAGGAATGGAATCAAGTCTGTTATCGTAAAACTCCCAAGTCCCTCTGGCTCAGAGATGGGGCTGGCGGTGTCATCTGGGTGGCATGTGGTTCAGGGCACGGCCTGCTGGGTCCGGGCAGGTTGCTTGCTCCCTCACCACGCCTGCAGTGGGTGTGTCTTTGGCCCTTGTAGTTGCCATTGCTCTTTGCTTTCCATTCCCTTAATTTCAGTTGCGGTCTTCCAGTTAATCCAGATGACAGGCACCACTGTAATCTGTACCAAGCAGATAGCTGGAGTGTTTAGTGTGACTTTGTTGTCACATTGCCTGGATTCCAGTCCACCTCATAGCGGGTGGTCTTAGGTGTAAGGAATCTCAATGTCTTTATCTGCAAAATGGAGTTGTGATAGCACTAATCTTACAGGATTGTATGAGGATTAGGAAGATTAACCTATAAAAGTGGTTAAAACAGACCCTGCTCCATAATAAGTGAAAATTGCTTGTATTAATATTAGTAATAGGCAATATTTGAGCATTTATTATTACAGAATAAATACATTCTAGCTAAGTGGATCCTCTCAGTTCTCTGTAAAGTGAACCCTATTATTATTATTATTATTATTATTTTTTTTTTTTTGCGGTACGCGGGCCTCTCACTGCTGTGGCCTCTCCCGTTGCGGAGCACAGGCTCCGGACGCGCAGGCTCAGCGGCTATGGCTCACGGGCCCAGCCGCTCAGCAGCATGTGGGATCTTCCCGGACTGGGGCACGAACCCACGTCCTCTGCATCGGCAGGCGGACTCTCAACCACTGTGCCACCAGGGAAGCCCCCTATTATTCTTTGACTGAGGTGATAGCACTGGAGATGCAAACTCCTTAGATAAAAAAGTAAGTTCTATATTGTCACCAGGCAAGGACTGTGGGTGGCCCTACTGAATCTGGGGTGCATTTGTAGCCCTCTGTGGGCTTTGGATCACTCTATGCCTCTGATATCTCCCCTTAGGCTGTAATTCATTGCTTAGTCCCATCCCAGACCCTAAGTTTCCTTGGCTTTCTGGTCCTGAGCTCACACTGCCTGTCCTTATTTATACCCGTGGGCTGTCGTGGCTGTTGGAATTGGGAGGCAGGATCTGTGCTTTCATCTGAGGCCCCTTGCCTTGTCCAACGCAATGCTGGCGTGTTCTGTGAATCTACTTGCCTAGACACTCTGTAAGGTAGACTCTTTTCAAATGTGATTGCTATTCACTTAGTGTCAAATATAGCATAGTTATTTATCCCTAGGATCTGCTCTGACCCATCAGTATCAGAACACGGTGAACCTTTTTTTTTCTTTTTTGCGGTATGTGGGCCTTTCACTGTTGTGGCCTCTCCCGTTGCGGAGCATGGGCTCTGGACGCGCAGGCTCAGCGGCCATGGCTCACGGGCCCAGCTGCTCCGCGGCATGTGGGATCTTCCCGGACCGGGGCACGAACCCATGTCCCTGCATCAGCAGGCGGACTCTCAACCACTGTGCCACCAGGGAGGCCCGAGCCTTGTTCTTTATATGTTCACTTAGTCTATTAGCCCAGGCAAATCAACCAGGCAGTTAAGGTGACTGTGTGATTTTTGAGTTGTGTTCCTTTTCCTTTGTAGGTTGTTCAAATGATTTCATTTTGCATCATTCAGAATTGTTGTTATTCTATGTCATCTTGTTCACAAAATACCATTTGCCCTGAGCAAATTTCTGTTACATCTCAGAATAACTTACTTTAAGGAAAGAGTCTACAGTTTCCTGAATTTTGCAGTCTAGGAAACATGGTGGCATTATTTTCTTGCTAGAACAAAGTACAAACCCAGATTGAGTATTTATCCCTTTGATTACATGCCCAACACTATGCATACATTTGTGTTTTATTCATTTATGACTCTATTTTATATGTATGTATGCATGCATGTAAATATGTATAAGTATATACACATTTAACATGAGGACTATAGAAAGATTGAGATTATGTTTTGGTCCCTCTGTACTATCAATAGTCATTTTCCCCCAATATTTTGTTAAGAAATACTTCAAACATGTAAAAAAGTTGAATTGCCCAGTTAATACCCATACACCCACTGTGATGATTCTACAATTAACATCTGGCTATATTTGCTTTATCATATAATTATCCATGTCTTCATCACTGTATCCATCCATTTCCATCCCCCTGTTGTTGTCTTTCTAAGTGAGTTGCAGGCTGCCCCCGATCATGGCCAGGTGCTCTGTTGGCAGGAAGTGTGTATTACACTTTGGGTCCTCCCTGAGCCTTCGCGGAACCTCTTCTCGGACAGACCTTGACGTCTACTCATGACTCGGCCCAAAGCCTGACCAGCAGGTGCAGAACTCTCCCAGTGGCCTCGCCCAAGCCTTTATCCTTCTATGTGTGGCCTAGACCATTCCGATTCTCACTGTGCCTTTTAAAGCAAAAGTGTTCAAGATGCTGTATCTACCTTTTTACTTCCTCAAGCCAAGGAACCTAACTAGACTCCCCAGAAGACGCTGTCTGCTCTCCATCCTTTAGCACGAGCCAAATAAAGCCTCTGACAAACACCAGCTCCAAAGGCAGACTGAGTTAGCCTTCCCCTTTGGTTACTTTCCAGCATCTCTGGTCTGGGCAGCCTCCCTTCCCCTTCCAGCTAGCCAGTGGCGCTGACCTTTGAGGAGGAGTTCTCTGCTGTCCTGACCCACTGGGGCCCCAGTTCTGTCCTGGCTGGACGGCATGGCTCTGAGGAATGTAGCAATGAAGGCCTTGCTGGGTGTGAACTTCCCATTCATTTTAAATCACTGCTTTCTCCATTATTATTTTTATAACAATATCACAATAATGGCCACTTCATGTGTGCATTCTGTCAAAAGAGAATTGTGAAGAAGTGAAAAACGTGTCTCGCATATTATAATTATAATTATAATTATAGGGTGAACCTAAGTCAAATATTATACTTACTCATTAATGAGGGAACCAATAAATCGGTAAAGCTGGCTCAAAGAGCACTGGAAGAAGTGAGTATTCACAGGCATTTATTTATTTATTTTTTTTTTAAGGGTAGAAAATGATTAGGTAAGTGTGGAGGAAATGGTGAGGTACCATTTAGATCAGCCTTGAGGTACTCCAGCTTCTGGGAGTGCTGCCAGCAAAAAGCCCTGTCAGCTCCCTTCAGGGTGTAGCGGAGGGAAACTTCTTCCTTTTTCTCTTCCAGGTCCTGTGACTGGTCTAATGATTACATTGATATAAAACAGATTAACAGGAGAAAAAAACGAATTTAATTTTGTACGCATGGGAGCTCATAAAAAATATGAGACTCAAAGAATTGACCAAAGCAGGCAGCTTTTATACCTTTTAAACAAAGAAACAATACATTTCGAAGAATTGATAAGACAAAGGGAATTAGACTTGGGGTAGTAAATTAGTGAAGTAACAGGGTTTGTTGATACAGCCTTCTCGGCCTTGAATTCCCTGTCTCTGGTGATAAGGATGTCTCTCTTCCTTCTGGTACAGCGAGGGTGCCTTTCACATGGGAGATTTATTTCCTGCTTTTAGTGGGACAGAAAGGAGGGTCAGACTATCTTTCTTGCCCTAGCTTTCCCTCAAATAACTTTAATTCAAAATAATCAGTATGCCTAAGCGTTGTATTTTGGGTGACCTGCCCAGAACCTCATCAAAACAGTTTCACAGAGCCCAAAGGTATCTGAAGAGGCCCTGCTCAGCATTACACCCTCTGCCGTGTGTCCTGGACTTCTCACAGAGTAGGTGGATTTACCTGTGAGTAAGGCAATTTGAATGTAGAGAGCTCTCATCCATTAAGGTTTTAAAGGAATTGTCCAGCCTGGACCTTGTTTCCTGGGCTGCATTCTTCTGACACAAGGAGGAGGTAAGAACAGCTTACACATCGAGACAGAGATCTTACCTGAGCCGTGCCACACATAGCTCAGGTGTGTGGCATTGACGAAGCCCCTAGGTCAGCCAGAGACTCTGTTAGCATCACAGTGAAACATGCAGGATCTCTCTTCCAGCTCTCCCTTTACCGAAGTCCATTAAACTGGGCCTGGATTCGAATGCTGACTCCTATCACCAGCTATGCGACCGTAGGCAAGTTTCTTAAATCTCTCTGTACTATTTCATATGAAAATGAAATGAAGCTATCTATGTAAAGCTTGTAGAACAGTACTTGTAACACAGCAAGCACTATGAAAGTACTTTCTGTTATTGTTATTGTTACTATTATCTTTCGAACTTAGTATGGTGCCTTGCTAGTAATAGGGGCTCAATAAGTGTCATTCAATGCATAAATGAGCCACATGATAAATTAGATTCAGATTAAGTTGTGAAATAGTGCTCTCCAATAGAGCTCTGTGATGATGGGAATGTGCTGTCTCTGTGCTGTCCACCGGCCACATTTGGCTAATGAGCACTTGACATATGGGTAGTGTGATTGAGGAACTGCAATTTAAATTTTATTCAATCTTAATTTAAACTTGTAGCCACCTGAGGCTAGAGGCTACCGTGTTGGACAGCACAGTCCTCTGAACACTCTAGTGTTTAGAGATTGTGATTCAATATTTGGCATTTTTCAAACATCTGCAAATGATTAGAACAGGACTAGAACTCTTAGGCCAGTACTTTCTCATCCATCCACTCATCCATCCTTCAAGAAATAAATTCAAGAAGCCAATATTAAGTTCCTGCTATACGCCAGTTACTCTTCTGGGCACTAGCAGTCAGCAAAGAGAGAGAAGGTCTTGGCTGTCAAAGAACTTGTGTGCTAGTAAAGGAGTAGATAAAATAAAGGCAAACAGTAAACAAGCCACTTCCAGACAAGGTACGGAAGTGCAGTCAGGACAAAAGAGGGCATTGTAGTGGTGACTGGCTTGGAAGGGATTGTGGTGCTTGTTTAAGGAAAGCCTCCGTCAGGAGGGAACACCTGAGCTGAGACCTGTTTAGTGAGAAGGAGAGAGCCTTGTCATGATCTGGGATCAGAGTGTTCCAGGCAGACGGAGCAGCAAATTGTCTTAAAGTTGGGGCCGTGCTTGGCCTGTTTGCAAAAACAGGAGGAAGGCCAGGTGGTGGGAATGGTGAACACAGTAGACTGTGGTCATTAGGTGAGCTTGGAGAGGAGGGCAGGGTGGAGTTTTTCGGGACCTTGTGGGCCAGGGTCCTGAGTTAGGATTTTATTCTAGGGAAACCATAGGAAGATCCTGAGCAACGCCTCCTGGACTCAGTATCTCTTTCATTGCCATGGGTGTTGGGGAGGGGCGTGGCAATGTGGTGGTAGCTCATGGGAGGGGATACTGGTGCCTGGGGCACAGACAGTGGCAGTGCAGTTAGAAGAGTTGAGAGATGGGGATCTACCAAGGTAGAACCAACAGAACTTACTGCTGGGTGGATTGGATCTTGAAGGTCACAGAGTTTTTGTATAACCCCGTCCACAAATATACTTACACAGTGAGACTGAGCATTTCACTGACTGAATAAATTTACCTTCCTTCCCTCATCCTTCAGGAGGCTGCTAAGAAGCTTCGTGATGCCTAGGGTTAGGGGATTATAAAGCATGTAGCCCAAAGCAGTGTTTCTCTGACTTGAAAGTGCAGATCACCTGGGAATCTTGTTAAAATGCAGACTCTGACTTTGTAGGTCTGGGGTGGGGCCTGAGATTTTGCATTTCTAAAAGGCTCCCCCATAATGCCAGTGCTACCTTTGCTTGAGCCCCACTTTACCTAGGGAGGCCTTACTCCTACTATGTAAAGGCACGAAACTGTGACCCTCCAGAGCCTGTGTGTCTCAGGAGCAGGTTGTAGGTACCTGGGAAGAACTCACAAGAATCACGCTGGAGTTCATTCTTCTAGATCCACAGGAGCATCTTGGTCTTGTGGCTATGAGCCCTCTCTAGAGACTCAAGGAATTTGCTTTGTGAGTAGAGGAACTCCCTGCCTTTTTTTGTCCTTTGGGAACAGAATTCCTCAGCAATTATTTCACAGCCTGTAGCAGTGTAGGCAGCTCTTCAAATCCAATCTCCAGAACTACATTTGAGGGGATGTATTTTACATGAAAAAGAAACCTTTAAAGGACCTGTGGTCTAGAAGGCCTGTGACTCTATATTGTGTATTATGAACACAATGCATTTACCTGGTGCCTGGGTGGGAGAAATGAGACTTGATCACCAGAGATATTAACAATAAGATGATCAGTTTCAGCAGAGAGGAAGTTCTCCAAAGCGGTGCCTCTGGCTCTGGGTCCATTTCTTAATGAAATGGGAAAAGGAAGTGTCAGGACATTTAATAGGATACATTTCGCTGAAGAGCATTACTGTAAGTGAAACCCATTACCAGGCTGTAGGATTTAGGGCCGTTTTGAAATGAGTGTACTTACTCCCTTGTAGAAGGGGCTAGTTCAACTATATTGATCATCCGGCACCAGCACAGAATGTTTTATTGAGTCAGGATTGCATATGGAAGCTTTTTGTAAATGAAACTAACATTTGATGATTGGGAGAAAACGACCGTGACTTGCCATCTGGTTCCTCAGCCAATACCATTGATTCACGGTGCTTGTAGTAGTTCTTAATAATCTGCCCCATTTCATATTATATGAGATATTGAAGCTATTTTCCTGATTCCTCCAGTCTAAACATTTAGGGTTATTGCACCAAGCTTATACTCCAGGTTTCTTCCATCTAATTTTTTTGAGTTCTCAAGTGCTGTGACATTTATCATCACAGGTTATTAAATTATCATGTGGTAGTTTGCATTTTTATTATGTTATTCACTTCTAATAAATGCAAATCTTCCTCTTGGAGCTCACATAGATTTTTTTTAACTAGGCAGAGGGGGGACATTGAACTGTCTAGACCCACCTCAGTCAAAATGATCGACATCCTTTCTTGTTTCTGAGTGGGAAACTATTCAGTAAAGCACTCACTCTGTTTGTGGGTTTGACCCGCCAAAGAAGCCTGATTCTTCCAATTCCCAATGTTCGTTTTCCCCATTTATTTCTCTTTTCTTTCTGGAATTACTGCTTACTCCAGAGAGAGCAGCTTAAAAGGAAGAAACAGGCATAGTCAAAGAGAGACTTTACTGAAATGTCTTCAGTTCATAATATGGTCCTAGAATTAAAGCAGCAGCGTTTCCTGTGTTTGTAAGAAGTGCTCCCAGCATAAGCATATGCATCTCTCTACTCTGTAAACCAGCCAGTTACGTCCTGGATGGGGAGTCAGAGTGACGGCCCCAGTCATCACAAAGAACCTTTATCTGCCAATAAAATAAAAATCAAATCCATGGTATGGCCACAATTTCTTTTCAGGGCTGGAACTCCAGGCAGAAGTGGCACGTGGAGCTGCTCCTTTTGGAGGGACACTCTCCCCAGTGTGAATAAAGGGGAGCCTTACATAAGATGTCTATCATTTTTGTAAGAGAATGGTCAGAACTGTCCTTAGAAAAGTCTCTGTGATGCCAGTTATGATTCTGCTGAAAGGTATCACGGGCTCAGTAGCCAAACAGTCCTGGGTGGAAATCCTGACTCTGCCACTTTCTAGCTGTATGATCTTAGGAAAAATAGGTAACTGTTTTGATCTTTAGTCTCCTCTGGAAAATAGAATCATGCCTTCCTGGCAGCTGGAGAGTTGTAAGAATTAACAGTAGCATACCGCCACTTTCTACCACACTGTGTGACATTTTCTGTACAAAATGTTGGTTTCAAAACAAAGCAAAAATATTAAGGAGTTGGATGTGACCGCTGATCTTTTATCCTGGTTTTTACATTCTTTGGATCACAATAAACAACCAACAGCCTTCAAATGATTCCGTTTCCTTCCTCCTGGCTCTTTAGACTGTGTCGCAAGCGGTTTTCTCTGCTGATGCAAACGCCGGGACTGTCATCTTGATAAAGCCAGTCTCCCTGGACACTGGTGGCCAAGTGGATGGGTTTGTTCCCATGTGCCAAGCTGAATCTACCCTGCAGCCCAGGCTCTGGCAGCAGGGTCCCAAAGGCAGTGTCGGAACTGGATGTCCAGGGCCTGCAATTGCAAGGCTATCTCTTCTGTTTTCTGACTCGTCGAGGCATCCTGCAGTGGTTGACATGTCAGCTGTGGGAGCTGTAACTGCTGGGCAAAACCAGGTGTGTTTGAGTGCACGAGAGTCTTCGCTCTAGACGCACAGAGTTTTCTGAGTCGAAATGGAATGAGAGGCAGAAAGCACATGCTCACGGTTTATTTCCGATGCACTTGGCTTGCGTGAAGGTGCCTCTTTCAACCCACCTTATTTTCTAAGCATGAAATCAAAGGGAGATAACGTGACCCAGTTAACATGATAGGGGCTCCAGCACGTCCCAGGGGAGGCATCCGCTGACCATCCATCATACACAAAGCTCCCTGCTCAATAGCAGAGCCCTGACCCTGGGTCAAGAGTGTACATAGCAACATGCTCACAGCTCTCTGGTCCCAAGTGAGGCAGTAGCCACTTTCTTACCTAGACGACAGATGAACTGCCCTGTCTGTCATCCCACTGAAGAGGCAATGCCTCTGTTCTAGAAAGTGGAGATTGCAGTCTTTACAGAATGCATTTTCTTGTATGTTTGGTAACATTTCTAATACCAGCTTAGACCTGCATGTCTGTGCAGTTTCCCCAAACAGGGTGTCTCTCCCGGCCTCTAGCTTTTATTAGATACAAACCATCTCATTTCCATAATTGTTCTCCTTGTCGGGTCTGGCTGTATTATTCTCTGGCCCTCAGAACCATTTGGGTCTCTTTTCAAAGGGCCAAGATGGCTGTACTCACTTCCTCATTTCCAACTGATCTGGAAAAATTCAGCCAAAGGAATTTGATATTTAGATCCACAGGATCCTAGCGTTTTACTCAGGGGGTTGGGGTCCTCTTCTCCATGCCTTCATCATGAGACAACCCCCCCCGCCAGCGCATGCATGCTCAGGGGGGGTGATATCACCCCTAGTGGAGGGAAAATTGCTTCTTTTGGGGGAGGGGCGCAAAAACATTATTGCTCTTTTTATGTATAAAGCATAGATATACATACAACATATAAGCAGATATGTAGTATGACTGTGGTATTAAAATATCACGGGGGGGCCAATTAGGAAGAAATGTCTAAAAAGGCTCTTGGGGGTGTGATAATGAAAAAAGGTTGAAAAACACTGCTCTAGAGTTTTCCTCATGATGCCTCCTTTTCCCTACTCACAAAGAGTAATGCTTAAAAGGGGACCCCTTTGCTCTCCACTTGGGGTAAAGACATTGCTAGATATAGTTCTGGAAGGAGGGAAAGGCTACTGTGTTTCCAGCTGAAGAGTTATTTAGAACTCTTTTAGGGGAAGTCACGCCGGAGTTTTAAATAACAAAGGAATCGCCTGCAGAGATTTCAAAATTCCAACTGCTGGACCCCACCCCAAATGCACCCCAGAATCTTCAGGAACTCTGGGTATCACTTGGGTGATTCCTAAATAGTCACACCAACACGAACTCCACAACTGCTGATGTAGATAGAAGGAGAGAAAGTGGCTTAGATTAGAAGCTGGCCCAGGGCCAGAAAGTGAACTGTTACATAGGTCTACTGCTCAGCACCTCTCCTCACGCTCTGCACTTTGGCAAACTGGATGGTGTAACCAAAATTCAGCCTCTGTACACGGGTACCAGATTGAATCTTGGAGACTGAGTTTTGGATGCAGTAGAAAAGAATAGCTTTATTGCTTTGCCAGACAAAAGGGACCACAGCGGGTTAATGCCCTCGAAACAGTGCCTGCCGACCTGGAGGGGGTAGTGAGGAGTTTTACAGTAATGGTTCAAAGAGGGCGTGATCAGCTTGTGGACATTCTTCTGATTCATTGGTGATGAGGTAAGCGGGAGTCATCAGCCTTCTGGTTCCAACTGGTCCGGGGTCTACGTGCTTGTGAGTAGCATACAGTTAACTTCTTTCACCCAGTGGGAGTTTTAGTATCTGCAAAGTGTAACCAAAATTCAGCCTCTGTACACGGGTACCAGATTGAATCTTGGAGACTGAGTTTTGGATGCAGTAGAAAAGAATAGCTTTATTGCTTTGCCAGACAAAAGGGACCACAGCGGGTTAATGCCCTCGAAACAGTGCCTGCCGACCTGGAGGGGGTAGTGAGGAGTTTTACAGTAATGGTTCAAAGAGGGTGTGATCAACTTGTGGACACTCTTCTGATTGGTTGGTGGTGAGGTAAGTGGGAGTGAGCATTATCAACCTTTGGTTTCAACAAGTCTGGGGTCTACCTGCTTGCAGGCAACATACAGTTAACTTTTCCCACCCGGTGGGGGATTCAGGCTCTGCAAAACAGCTCAAAGATATTGTTGTGTGTATCCCTTGAGGGGGAACCTGGACCCTGCCCTAAGGCTGCACTGTTGTTTCTTGACTTGTCCTCCCTTGTCTCCACCTCCCCTCTGTTCCCTGATTAGCAAATGTTTGAACCTGCCCTTTGGAACTCAGGAGAGGTCATGGAGGCTGCATGAAACCTATTTCCTACAAACAACAAGTGGGGGACACAGAACGGCTTAAACAACAAGTGGGGGACACAGAACGGCTTTTGTGCCCAGGAGCCCCACAGGGTCCTGCTCAGTTTCAGTGGTGCATAGTTCACCAAACATACCCCACCCTTTTCCACCTCCTTGCATTTGCATGGAAGGCTCTCTCCACTCGGATTCCCCTTTCTTTCATCTTAACCTATCAACATTTTACTTGTTCTATAAGACCTAGCTCCAAAGATTCTTCTTGCAGGAAGTCTTTCATGAAGCTCCCCAATCCACCCCCATTTTCTTATTGCACTTACCACATGCTGCCTTCCATTTTGGCTATTTGTACACATTGTCTTATTTTTTCCATTTTATTGAGGTATAGGTTATATACCATAAAATCCATCCATTCTAAGTGTACAATTCAGTGATTTTTAGTTGATTTATAAAGTTGTGCAACCATCCCCACAATCCAGTTTAAAAAAATTTTCATCACTCCAGAAAGTTTGCTCATGCCTATTTGCAGTCAGGCCCCACCCTACCCCCAGCCCCAGGCAACCTGCTTTCATTCTCTATAGGTTTGCCTTTTCTAGATATTTCAAATACATGGAATAATACAATATATAATCTTTTTCATCTGGCTTCTTTCAATTAGCATAATTTTTTGAGGTTAATTTATGTTGTAGCATGTATTGGCAGTTAGTTCCATTTCACTTCCAAATACTATTCCTTGGTATTGTAATGTAGTGGATATTAGATCAACTGGATTGGATTAGTATCATATTTATGGATATACCACATTTTGTTTATTCATTGACCATTGGTGGACATTTAGGTTGTTTCCAGTTTGGGGTTATTATGAATAATGCTATTTGCAGTCTTTCTATAGACATATGTTTTCAATTCTCTTGTGTAGAATTGCAGGTGGAATTGCTGGGTCAAGTGGTAAATTTTTATGTTATTGGAGTATAGTGGATTTACAAAGTTGTGTTAGTTTCAGGTGTACAGCAAAGCAATTCACTTATACATACATATGTATCTATTTTTTTCAGATTCTTTTCCCTTATAGGTTATTACAAGATAGTGAGTAGTTCCCTGCGCTATACAGTAGGTCCTTGTTGTTTATTTTATATATGGTAGTGTGTATATGTTAATCCCAAACTCCCAATTTATCCCTCCCCCCACCTTTCCCCTTTGGTAACCATAAGTTTGTTTTCTATACCTGTGGGTATATTTCTGTTTTGTATATAAGTTCATTTGTATCATTTTTAAAAATTTTTTTAGATTCCACATATAAGTGATATCATATGATATTTGTCTTTCTCTGAGTTACTTCACTTAGTATGATAAGTGAATCTCTAGGTCCATCCATATTGCTACAAATGGCATTATTTCATTATTTTCTTATGGCCGAGTAATATTCCATTATATATATATATATATATACCTCATCTTCTTTATCCATTCATCTGTCCATGGACATTTAGGTTGCTTCCATGTCCTGGCTATTGTAAATAGTGCTGCAATGAATATTGTGGTGCATGCATCTTTTTGAATCATCGTTTTCTCCAGATATATGCCTAGGAGTGGGATTATAGGATCATATGATAGCTCTAGTTTTAGTTTTTTTTTTTTTTTTTTCCTTGCGTTATGCGGGCCTCTCACTGTTGTGGCCTCTCCCATTTGCGGAGCACAGGCTCCGGACGCGCAGGCTCAGCGGCCATGGCTCACGGGCCCAGCCGCTCCGCGGCATGTGGGATCTTCCCGAAACGGGGCACGAACCCGCGTCTCCTGCATCGGCAGGCGGACTCCCAAGCACTGCGCCACCAGGGAAGCCCTAGTTTTAGTTTTTTAAGGAGCCTTGATACTGTTCTCCTTAGTGGCTGTATCAATTTACATTCATGTGGTAAATTTATATACAACTTTTTAAGAAACTGCCCAGTTGTTTTTCAAAGTGGCTGTAACCATTTCATCTTTTCATTCCTACCAGCCTCAAATGAGGCTTCCAGTTTCCCCACATCCACGTGAATGCTTCATATTGTCTGTATTTTTTTATTACACCCATTCTAGTGGGTGGGTAGTGGTAACTTGTCATTTTTATTTGCATTTCCCTAAAGACTAATGATGCTGCGTATCTTTTCAAATGCTTATTAGGCATTTATATGTCTTCTTTGGTGGAATGTCTGTTTAAATTACTTGCCTATTTTTAAAATTGGATTGTTTGTCATTTTATTGTTGAGTTGTAACATTGGTAGAATGTGTCATTCAGATCTCTTTATTCTTACTGATTTTCTGTCTAGTTGTTTTATCAGTTATTGAGAGGGATATTAAGATCTCCAACTATTATAATTGAATTGTTTATTTCTCCTTTCATTTGTCAATTTCTTTTTCATTTATTTTGGGGCTCTGTTATCAGTTTAATGTGGTTGGGTTTACATCTGCCATTTTGTAATTTGTTTTATGTCTCATATCTTTTTGGTACCTTTGTTCCTTCTTTATTGCCTTCTTCTGTGTTAAATAGATTTGTTCTCATGTTTCATTTTATGTTTTGAATCATTTTCTTAGTGATTGCATCTACAATATGTATCACAGTTATAACAGTCTACTTCAGATTAGTACTAACTTAATTCATATTTTTTATAAATTTATTTATTCATCTTTTTATTTTTGGCTACATTGGATCTTCATTGCTGCACACAGGCTTTCTCTAGTTGTGGCAAGTGGGTGCTACTCTTTGTTGCAGTGTGTGGGCTTCTCATTGCGGTGGCTTCTCTTGTTGTGCCACACGGCTCTAGGCACGCAGGCTTCAGTAGTTGTGGCACATGGGCTCAGCAGTTGTGGCTCCTGGGCTCTAGAGTGCAGGCTCAGTAGTTGTGGCGCACGGGCCTAGTTGCTCCGGGGCATGTGAGATGTTCCTGGACCAGGGCTCGAACCCGTGTCCTCTGCATTGGCAGGTGGACTCCTAACCACTGTGCCACCAGGGAAGTCCCCTAACTTAATTCTTGTAAAATATGGAAACTTTGCTCTAATAAAGCTCCATTTCTCCCTCCTGCTTTGTGCCATTGCCACATATGTATTAGATCTATATATGTTATTAATTGAGCAATTCAGTTATTGTTTTATGCAATCCTGTGCCTTTTAAAGAAGTTAAGAGGGAAAATATATTTGTACAGCCTTCTGTATTTACTCACATATTTAATTTTCTTGGTACTCTTTATTTCTTAGTGTATATATTTCAGTTACTGTATGGTGTAATTTCCCTTCCACTTGAAGGAATTCCTTTAGTGTCCCTTGCAAGGAAAACCTGCTAGCAATGAATTCTTCCAGTCTTGTTTATCTAGGAATATCTTTATTTTGCCTTCAATTTCAAATAATAGTTGTGTTGGTTATGGTATTCTTGATTGATAGCTTTTTCTTTCAGTTCTTTAAATATACCATTCCACTGCTTTCTGACTTACCTTGTTTCCAATGAAAAGTCAGCTCTTAATCTTATTGAAGAGCCCTTGTATGTGATGAGTTTTTATTTTTCCTTGCTGCTTTGAAGGTCGTCTTTTGATTTTTTGCCTTTCAACATATAAGTGAACAGGTTATAATGTGTCTGGGCATGGATCTCTTTGCTTTTTTTCTACTTGGGGTTTGTGGAGCATCTTAAATCTATAGATTCATGTTTTTCCACTACATTTTGGATATTTTAGCCATTATTTCTTAAAATACTTTTTCTGCCCTTTTTCTCTCTTCTTTCCTTATGGGACTCCCATTATATGTATATTGGTGTACTTACTGGTGCCCCACAGGTATCTGAGGTTTTGTTCATTTTTCTTCTTGGCTCTTAAGATTGGTAATACATTAATTTATCTTTCAGTTCACCGATTGATTATTTCTTCTGACATCTCCCATCTGATATTGAGCCTCTCTAGTGAGTTTTTAATTTCAGTCATACTTTTCAACTTCAGAATTTCTAATTTTTTTGTTCTTGTTGTTGGTACAATAACTACATCTTTATTCTGATTCTGTATTCATTGGATTATTATCATATTATTTAAATTTTAAACATAGGTTTCTCTAGTGTTTTGAACATATTTATATTAGGTGCTTTGAGCCTTTGTCTGTTATGTCCAACATTGGGACCCACTTTGAGACAACTTCTGTTGTCTCCTTTTTTTCCCCTGAGAAAGGAAAGACCATGCTTTCCTGTTTGTTTTTTGCACAACTTAATTTTTTGTTGCAAATTGAGCATATTAGATAAGATACTCTAGCAACTCTGGATTCAGTTTTCTGTACACCTCCCCCCCACACTCCCACCTGAGATTTGCTATCACTGCTGTTTAATTACGTGCCTAGACTGAATCTGTGGAATGTGTCTCTCTCATGGTGTGTGGTCATGGATATCTTGACTCAGTTTTTTGTTTTTAATTCTTGTGTGTATATGTGTGTGTGTGTGTGTGTGTGTGTGTGTGTGTGTGTGTGTGTGTGTGTGTGTGTGTGTGTGTGTGTGTGTGTGTGTGTGTGTGTGTTTCATGTTTTAAATTCTTGTTTTTCTTTTTAAGCCTTTCTTCCTGGGGGTCACCTCTGTGTCTGCATAGTCAATGATTCGTCAGAGTTTGAGTTCAAATGCCTCAAGCACTAAGATTTTATTCAAACTTAAGGCAGCTTTTATGTCTTCCCAGCTTTTACTTTCTTCTGGGCCTTTTGGCATCTCCTTTGCCTATGTACGCAGGCTCACATTCAGGCAGGAATGAGTAGAGAAAGTGGACCCTCTCTGGTCTCTTTTCCACTTGTGCATGGCCTTACAGTCAGCCAGAGATCTGTGGGTAGCTTATCAAGGACCCTGTGGCTGATCTTCCTGTTACATTTCTGTATAGTCTGCCAGTCTGTTGCTTGCCCCAGCCAGCACCATGACCCCCGAGTAGCTGAAGTGGACTCCCCTGTTCATTTGCCATTGGGATTGCTATTCTTACCTACAACACCACGGAGTGTGGGGTTTTTCACATCCACTGCAAATCAAGTAGACTCCCTCCAGCCACAAGGCTGCTGGTTTGCAAGGCCAGCCCACCTGGTAGAGTAACTGTGCCAACCAACATGGAAGGGGCATGGGAGGGAGGGAAAGAACCCAGATCCCCACTGTTCTCACCAGAGGTTCAGAAGTTTTTCTTGAATAAATGCTCCTCAATCGGTTGTATGTTTTAGTCAATTTCCAGAGTCTTGAAATAGTTGTTTTCAACAATTTTGTCTAGTTTTGTCACTGTTCTTTGAGGAGAGAATTTGTCAAGTTACTCACACTGCTATTCTGTCCCCATTGTCTTTTCCCATCTTTTAGAGAGGAAAAATCATGTGGCAGGAAAACTCGTGTGTATTTAAAGGTATGGACTCTGACACCAGACCGCCTGGGCTTTAATTGGCACTGCCATTTACTACCTGGAAGAACTTGGGCAAATTGCTTAACCTCTGGGCCTCTGCTCTCTGTAAAATGGGGATAATAATAGTACCTACCTAATGGAGTTGTTGTGCCAATGAAATGGATTAATATACATAGAGTAATAGGAGCAGTGCTTGGCACACCGTAAGTGCTATAAAATGTTAGCTTTTGTTGTTACTTGAGGGAGGGCGGGGACTTCTCTAGGACTTTAGGTCCTATATCCTTGGCCTAGTACCTTGCATAGTCAGCCCCTCTGACCCTCAGATCATCTATACTAAGTGATGCTTGATGTGTAGAGGAAATGAGGGCAGTTCTCAGAGTGACTGCAGGTGTGAGGAGGAAAGACTGCATGGGACCCAAGGAACAGATGGCTTTGTGCCTTGTTGAGGCCAAATGTTGTTCAGTCTTTGTCTTGGGCTCATGTGTATTTGTCCTCCCAGCCCCAGGAACTGCCTAAAATGTTCAAGCGCTACTCATGTACCATATTGAGTTGGAGACCAGGTCTGCACAGTTGTGTTTCCAAGCAGTTAATTAGCACAGTTCCCACATTTCAGAAGTTTCCTTGCAGCACGCAGCTCCAGGAGTGGACAGAGCAGCTTGGCCATGCTGCTTATTTAGGTACTTGCACAAAGGGAAGGACCACTGGGGAGCTGCAGGAGGGTAGGAGAGCTTACGGTTGTGTTTACCAACTCAGGTTGCTGTGCGCCTGTGCAGAGCCATCGTGCCCGTGGGGAATTGGTATTGTTGCCTCCAGTGGACACAAGTGGGGTGAATGGAATACGGGCTGAGTTCAGTCCCCGCTCACCACTTGGTGGGTCACCTTTGAGCAGGACAGCTGTATGTAGTGACCTGGCGTAGCCACCATGAGCCCTACTCAGTGCTCAGGAGCAGGGCCACAGACATGATAAAACAACCCTTGCTCTCAAGGAGTTTCATCCTTCATGAGGGATGCTAGACAGGCCAAAATAATCATGGCCAGGGAGAAGGTGAAGGGTATTCTCGGAGGAGGTGTCATTTGAAATGCCTGCTGCTAGGTACATAGGGGTTTCTGAGGTGAGTGGCGTGGGAGGGATGGTATTTGCCCATTTGAGGGCCAGGGGATGAGAAAGATTCAGGCCAGTGTAGGAAAGTGCAAGGAGGGATTCTTGCAGGAGGCTGACCTAGAGGCAGAATGCGGCCAGATCTTGGTGGGTCAGGCAGTCCAAGCCAAGGAGCTTGGGCTTTTCTAGTTGGCAGTGGGCATCACTGGAGAGTTTTATGTAGAGAATTAACTGGGGATGGATTGAATAAGGTGAGACAGGAAAGAGGACAGCGGCCCATGCAAATGCACTTGGGGGAATTCAGGGAAGAGGGAGTGAGAATGGAGAATGTGGGGATCCCCCCCATGAGAATTGTACAGTGACTATAGAACCATCAGGTGTGACCTTGGAGAATCCTGGCCAAGAGAACGAGAGACAAGGAGGAGGAAAGGAGCATGGAGGGCAGCTAAGCCGTGCATGTCAGGAGGGAGGGATCGGCTATGTCAGAAATCAGGGAGACCCCGTGTGAGAAGGGCAGGAAAATAACACTCACATTTAAGATGTAGGAGCTCATGGGGAAGCTTTCTCAAGAGCAGCTTCCACGGCCCTAGGAGAGTCGGGAAGCCCCATTGCTCTGCATTGACTCGAGCGTGGGAAACTGAGCCTTCTACCTGGCAAACATGGAGTTTCTTTATGACCTTGATGGAAGGAAAGATGAATTCACGGCAGTGACCAGAAAGGTGATTTTAAGTTGTGGTTTTTAACATGGATGGGCATTGGTCAAGCTTGAGGATGGAATGGAGATGGAGCCAGTGGAGGGGGAAGAGACAGCAAAGAGGGCAACGTGGTGGAGGAAGGTCTTCAGGCGACAAAAAGGGATGCGTGGGCAGAGGGGGCTGTGCGGAACGGAAGGGGACAGCTCTGGGTGGAGCTGAAGTGGGTGCCCCGCAGTGCCTTCCCTCCCTTCCCCCGTCCTTCTCCGAGTAGGCTTCCACTTCTGAATCCAGCAGGAAGAGGTTCTGTTGTCACATCCACACTTGACGTCAGCTTCTCTAGTTCTTTGATCAGTTACAGGTACCCCTTTGGGTACTTAGTTTACGTATTGGTACAGCACTGTTAGCTCCTTGAACAAGGTCACATGCATCCAACAAGCAGGAGACTGTTTTACTCAGGGGGGAGTGAGACCAAGTAGTGCTGAGTACTTTTCTTCTAACATGGTCGGGGGGACAGAACTGGACTCAGCATCAGGAGGCATTGCTGTCACTTACAGGTGTGTGATCCTTGTCTAATTACCTCACTGCTCTGGGCTCCTGGGTCCTCCCAGTAAAATATGGGGAAGGGGCTAGATCATCCTCAACACCCACTTTGACAGTAACGTCTGTTGTTCCTGCGATCCATGACTGTGTGTCTTAGGTGAAGTTTGAGGGTGTTTTGTGCCTGAGATGCACTGAAATAACAGTGGAAGTATCCACAGTTGGATTTGAGCAGTGAGCTGGTGTGAGCAGGTCAGGGAAGATGAACTCTTAAGGTGTATGGCTGTTCCCTTCATTGCTCTGACACCAAAACTGGACTTTCTTAGTCTTCTGGAAGCTGTTTAATGCACGTGAGCGGGCACTGTTTTGTTCTGACCTCTGTCTGTCTTACACCTGGATGCACAAGCTTTGGCAACCATACTATTTTCTTCTCAGCTTATCTGGGTGATTCATTTCTAAGAGAGGATATAATTAGGTGGAAGTAGATGATCTTGGTACTTAGGACTTAACCCTACCTGTCTGGTGGTTTGCTCTTGAGGAATTATATATAATGGCTTTGTACACTGTCCTGGTAAAAGCAGTTTATATGTAGCATATACTCCTGTGGAATTACAAGTAAAATCGGGAGACCAGGAAGAAAAAGAAATGAAATGCTTAAGTGCAGCCCTGGCATCCCACACCATTATTGCTCTAGCATGGCTGCAGGCTTGAGTCAGAGGTTCCTGGGAAGCAAAGCAAAAAGGGAAATACAGCTATAATCATACTGTTTAATAGCCTTTGGTTGGGGGTAGCTGGCGGGGGAGGGGGTGGGGACGATGATAAAATTAGTTCCTAGGAAAAGCAGAGCTTTTTCTAGTACTTAATTAAAAACATTGCCCATATCAGCCTTAACCTAGTGTTTCTGAAAGTATATATATATTTCTCAAGGGAAGCACAGGATTTGAAAAAAGAAGGCTCCATAGTCAGGAGAGTTTCAGGAAATATATATCAATATTTTGATGGATGATGAACAATGAATATTATCATTTGGAAATCTCTCATAAGTCTTGTAGAGAAACCTGTTTATCTTTGTTCAACCCAGAATTTTCAAAATTATCTATGACTTCATAATGCTTTTCCTGCCTGCCTAGCTTCTAACACTAAGTTTTTTGTTTTTTTTAAGCAGCAAGTTTGCTGCTAGAGCCCATTAGCCTTTACCACCTGGGTCAGGGGAACCTCACCGAGGCAGGAAGCATATTGCTTGGTCACTCAGGTATGGGGTCTGTGGGACTGGGCTTCAGTCCTTGCCCCTCTGCTCACCAGCTGCGTGGCTGTCAGCGGGCTAGTCATCTTCTCCAGCCTCGGGTTTCTCATCTGTAAAACTGGATTATAATATGACCTACCTCTGGAATCATCGTGTAGAATAAATATGTCAATCGATGTAAAACCCTCAGGACCATCCCTGGATAAGTAACTAATACGTGTTCTTTTGCTTGTAAGGAATATTGTCCCCATTCCGGAGGGTACCCTGCCCTGACGCCACGTCGCTCCCACGTGACTGGGTACTAACTCTAGTGTTTCTTTGGGTACTGACTCTACTTTATTCTGGCAGAGAGCAGCTCTATCGGCCCTTTGTGATAATTGCCTATTTTCATAGTTGTCTTCTCTATTATACTATGAGCTGGTTAAGGACACCTGCAGCCCTGGAGTTAGAACTTGACATGGCTGCTCAATCTGGGGTTTCCAGTCCTTCTGACAGTGTAAGCCCGGCCCCTAGGGCATACAGAGAGTCTGATTCAGTGAAAACAGCTCTGCCTGGTGTGTGTGTGTGTGTGTGTATGTACATTGTTAGTGTGTTAGATGGAAATCTCTTAAGACTCTGGTCCTCTACATTTTTGTTGAATGCCGACGCAATCATTTAACTACTATTGTTCTTGAAGCTTCTCTAATAAAAGAGACCTGGCACCACATAAATTGTGAATTGAAAGAATGCTCTCAATTCCTGTGAAAGGTACTAAACGCAGACTATTAATAATAGGACTGATGCAAAAATTTCTAGTAGTGCCTTTACAGCTCAGTCACTGAGTGGAAGAAAATTCTATTATCTGTACCCAGCAGGGACGGAGAATCCTTGTTTTTCTATGATGGACCACTGAGCTATGGAGAAAAATCAATGACGAGATTCATAAGCAGGAAGAAAATTTAGAGATTTTTTTTTTTTAAAGAAGATCATAAAACTTTACACATTCTCTTAGAATTAAATGAACATAAGATTTCACTAAATATAAGGAATAATAATAATAAAAAAAGATGCCTCTGTTGTACTTTAGGGCTATTTAAGGAAGAGAGTAGAAGAGAAAAACTAAGAAACAGGTTTCAGAGGGGAAAATGGTCTGAGAAAGATGCAAATAATGCACAAGGATGCAGGAAATGACTGAGAAGAAGTCTCAGAGATGCAGACGAATGAGGCCTTTCTAAGGAAAGAGCGTCCAAGACTCTGACTCTCAGACAGCAGGCTGACCAGAGGGAACGATGGTCTCTTGTTAAAGACCCAGGTGCAGAGAGAGCTGGCAGGCTCTTGGGATACTGCTGCGAGGAAGGGTAAGGCCATGTTGCATATTCGCAACCCCAGGCATAACTGCAGTCACAGTGACAAGCATTGGACAGCACGTTTCCTCCTCATCGTGGCAAGCTTTGAGGGCAGAATCATCACCTCCGCGTTACAGATGAGAAAAGGGAGCTGCAGGCGTGTTAAATGTGTGGTTCGTGTGTGGCTCTCAAAATCCCTCATGTTTTCCTTCTGCCGCTCTTCTCACCCCTTTACACACACCAGTGCCTTTGGCATGGGCTGAAGGCCAGAGTCATATCTAAATCAGAGGTTCTCCATGTAATTCTTACTCTGCTTTTTAAGAAAAAATGGTCAATTTACACCCGTTTATTATGTGGTCATGAAATAGGCTAAATCATTCCATCAGAAATAAAGCGACATTGACTGTTTGTCTTCCCTGGCCAACCTGCGAGGCGGGTGGGCAGTCTGTTGGCCACCAGGGCAATTACAGGACTCATTGTTGTGTTGTCCTCTGTTACCTGGCTCTGCAAACCTCAGATCCTGGAATTCACAAATGAATGCCTCGTGCACGCCGTTTCCCCTGTGCCCTAAATGACTGGCTCCAAGGAGCTGCTGTTCAAGTGAAAAACAAAACCACAAAATGTGTGCCTCCCTCACCTGAAGCAATTGCTGCTGCTGCTGCTTCATCCTGGGGAGATGCTCTCTGGGCTTCTGTGGTTGGACCCCTTCCCGCCTTTGCTGCAAGACCACGTCCTGGCACATCAGGCAAGCAATTGAAATGGGCTTGCAACTTCCTTTCATGGGATTAAAAAACAAACTTGCATTGAAGTTGTGCCCGGAATGGCTTTTCCATGGCAGCAACAGGAGTGCTTTGCAAACTTGTTATAAATGGCCAGCATTGTTATTGCCAGACTCAGGAATAAGGCAATTTCCCGAACTGGATTGACGGAGAAGCGAGCAGGAGTTTGGCAATCTGTGGCCTGTGGCCAAATCCAGCCATGGCTTATTTTTTTTTTATTTTTATTTTTATTTTTTAAAGATTTAAAAAATTTTTTTGATGTGGACCATTTTTAAAGTCTTTATTGAATTTTGTTACAATATTGTTTCTGTTTTATGTTTTGGTGTTTTGGCCACGAGACATGTGGGATCTTAGCTCCTCGACCAGGGTTCGAACCTGACCAGGGATCGAACCCACACCCCCTGCATTGGAAGGCGGAGTCTTAACCACCGGACCACCAGGGAAGTCCCATGGCTTATTTTTGTTAATAAAGTTTTCTTGGAACACAGCTGTGGCCATCATTTACATACTGCTTACAGGTGCTGCTTTTGTGTTAGGATGACAGAGTTGGAGTTGCTGCAGAGACCAAGTGGCCCAGAAGCCGAAAATATTTACTGTCTGGCTCTTCACGGAAAAAGTGTGCTGATGCCTGTTCAGGAGCCCCAGTAAGGGGACCTCTGGGTCTTTCTTTAACTACAGTTTAATGTGAGGTCGACATCCACACTGTTTCTGCATCTGCTCCCAGCAGCACTGGGCCTCGCAGCTGGGCGAGTTGTTTGAAGGTACAGCTTCCTCCATGTTCACCGGGCGGCAGCCTGTTGGGCTGTGGTGTCCCGTGCCTCTCCGAGCAGAGGGGCTTTTAGATGCAGGTTCTCTGTACTCACGGGCTCTCCCCAGCCTCGCAGCTCCCTCAGCCCTCACACGGGCTCTGGATTGAGGCACGGCAGGCTCCCCAGAGTCTTTTTCAGCTCCAGTTTCCTTGACCCAGGCCTCCCATCAGCCGTGGCTCTGCTGCTCTTTACATCTGAGGCATCACACACAGGCACCCTTCTCTGTGGTTCTGCCAGTACGCCCCTACGGAAGCCTCGTTTCTCACCAGCTCTGCTGAAATAGTTGCCTGGGCAGTTTCTCCTCCCTCCACACTGCGCCACACCTGCCAGGATAGTGTTACTGAAGGATGGCTCCCCAAAGACCTCCAAATCAACCCTCAACCTAGTCTTTAAGGCCGTTTTATCTCCTCATGGCACTCTGAGGCCAAAAAGGTCTTCCTCCCTTTCCCCAGGGATGGTCTGAATTTTCCCTTTGCTGTTCCTCTCACCTCCCACTGGTCAGAATGGCCATCATCAAAAAATCCACAAACAATAAATGCTGGAGAGGGTGTGGAGAAAAGGGATCCCTCCTGCACTGTGGGTGGGAATGTAAATTGATACAGCCACTATGGAGAACAGTATGGAGGTTCCTTAAAAAACTAAAAACAGAACTACCATACGACCCAGCAATCGCACTCCTGGCAATATATCCGGAGAAAAACATGGTCTGAAAGCATACATGCACCCCAGTGTTCACTGCAGCACTGTTTACAATAGCCAAGACATGGAAGCAACCTAAATGTCCATCAACAGAGGAATGGATAAAGAAGATGTGGTACATACACACAACGGGATATCACTCAGCCATAAAAAAAGAATGAAATAATGCCATTTGCAGCAACGTGGATGGATCTAGAGATTGTCATATTGAGTGAAGTCAGACAGAGAAAGAAATATCATATGATATCACTTATATGTGGAACCTAAAAAGAAATGATACAAATGAGCTTATTTACGAAACAAAAACAGACTCACAGACTTGCAGAACCAACTTAGGGTTACCCGGAAGGGTGGGGAGGGGAAGGGTGGAGGGAAGGGATAGTTAGGGAGTTTGGGATTGACATGTACACACTGCTGTATTTAAAAAGGATAACCAACAAGGACCTACTGTATAGCACAGGGAACTCTGCTCAATGTTGGCAGCCTAGAGTTTGGGATTGACATGTACACACTGCTGTATTTAAAAAGGATAACCAACAAGGACCTACTGTATAGCACAGGGAACTCTGCTCAATGTTATGTGGCAGCCTAGGTGGGAGGGCAGTTTTGGGGGAGAATGGATACATGTTTGTGTATGGCTGAGTCACTTTGCTGTGCACCTGAAACTGTCACAACATTGTTAATCGGCTATATTCCAATATAAAATATATTTTAAAAAAATGTTGTGGTCCCACCCCCATGCCCATCTATTAAGATCTAGTTCATCCTTGGTGCATCCCAGATCGATTTTCCTCCGCATGCAGCCAAAGGTGTGTTCTCATTCCCTTGAGCCCCCTGCCACTTTACTGCATGACCCTGCATAGTAGCCTGTGCTGTTAGGACCCTTTCTTTCTGCTCTCCCCAGGTTGTGAACCCCCACAGGGCAGGGATTCTCTCTCAGCCGTAGTTATATTCCTTGCACCTCCCGCCAAGCAGGCTCTGTGTGGCATCGAATTGGAAGTCACACAGAGCATGCACGCCAGGGATGAGGATGGCTCTTTTAAGTGTACCTACTGTGCGCCAGCTGCTGAATCATGACCTCATGATGCATGTATTGTTATCCTCACCGCACAGGTGCAGAAACAGCTCAGAAAGATTGACATGGCCAAGCACTCTCAAAGCCAGATTTGAACTTGAGGCTCCGGTGCTCCAGCGCCACGTGGATAGGACCAGGGTGCAATGTTGTAACTACCCCTGCACACTCAGCCCCTGTGCAGGGGCTATACCAGGAGTCTCTGCACACACACACCTCTGCCTGCCTGTGTGTTAGAGTCACCTGGGAGCTTGGAAAATACTCATGCCCAGGCCCAGCTCTCACACATGATATCACAGTCCTGGTGGTGGTGGGCTGGGCATGGGGGGGGGCGGTGCTTGTGTGTTTTTCCAGGTGATTCTAGTCCAGTCCCCACCCCCCTGAGCCAGAATAAGAAAATAGACTGTGGGAAGGCTCACGAGGGCAATTCTGAGCTTCAGCTGCTGCTCCAAGAGGTTGGCTGCTTCTTCCGTGAGTCCCTGATAACCTTGGCCCTTTCAGAGGTGAGGAAAGGCCCATCTGTCCCTGGCTGTGGTCTCTGGGTGCCTCCTGTCTCACAGCATTTCTGCCAGCATGTCCGCAGCTCTCCCTTTTGGGCTGGGCCCCCATCTCGGCAGGTGACCAGAGTGTGCACCTCAGACTTCCTAAGAGGTGAGCCTCCCCCAGATGCCACCCAGCTTTCCCATAGGAGAAGAAGAGACTGGACGTGAATTGGAAAATGAGGGAGTGTTTTTAATTGGCATCTAATTAAAAAAAAAAAAAAGCTCTTTAATCTTGAGGGGAGACAGGTTTGTTGAGGATGGAGAGCCCAGTGGTGCAGTGGTTCTCAAAGTCTGGTCCCCAGATCAGCAGCATCCACATGCATCCACATCACGTGTGGGAGCTTATTAGAAATGTAAATTCCCAGACACGTCCCAGATGCACTGAATCAGAGACTCTGAGGTTGGGGGTCCAGCAGTCCGATACCCTCCAGGTGATTTTGCTGCCAGTAAAGGTTGAGAACCATAGCTCTCGATTGATGGTTGAGTGTGTGTGTGGACACCTGAAATGTCAGTGGTGTTCACCCCTCCCCATCTTGGCATCAGAGGCCCCTGGGGGGGTTTTATAAAACCTTGGACTCCTGGGCCTCATCTCAGGGATTGGGAATCTATATCTATATCTATGTCTCTCTCTCTCTCTCTCTCTCTCTCTATATATATATATATATATATATATAGAGAGAGAGAGAGAGAGAGAGAGAGAGAGATTTTTTGTGGTACGCGGGCCTCTCACTGTTGTGGCCTCTCCCGTTGCGTAGCACAGGCTCCGGACGTGCAGGCTCAGCGGCCATGGCTCACAGGCCCAGCTGCTGCGCGGCATGTGGGAATCTTCCTGGATCAGGGCACAAACCCGTGTCCCCGGCATCGGCAGGCGGACTCTCAACCACTGTGCCACCAGGGAAGCCCGAATCTATATTTTTAACAAGTGCTCCAGGAGATTCTGAAATGCAGGCGGGTTTTTCTGTTTTGTTTTGTTTTTGAATCGTGGTAGCAGAAACCTGATAAATATTGCATTCTTTTAATAATAACTTTGTATCTACTTGGTGCAAGGTGAGGACAGTTCCTCTTTTCTTTTCCTCCCGGAGTTGTGGCCCCTTCGTGTCTAATTATCAAGAAAGACATTTCCATCAGTCCTGTTGCCCATTAAGTACAGACAGCCGTTGCCCTTAGCAGGCATCTTCCTCATTGCTGGATTGTTCATTGCCACTTAAAAGCCACAAGTGGGTTTATGGCCTCATGCCTATTTAATTAGTCCAGCTTCTCCAAATTGTGTTTTAAGTGAGTGAAGACATTAGCCTCTGACCTAATTGATCCACAAAGCGTCTTTTCAGAATGTTTGTGTAGCTTAACTCTGGATCCAGAGAGGTGTCCCTGAGGCTTTCAAGAGGCCACGGGGTCAAGGAGGTAAGGACTGTACTACTCCTGTGACCCTTGTGGGTCGCTCTGCAAAGAGCAAGTTTGATTCAGGACAAGAATGGCAGGCACAGGCCCCTGCCCTCTCTAGAAGAGCAGATTCTTTTTGTTTTGCCCACAGCTGCCTCTCTCCTCACCATCCTTGTGTCATCATAAATGTCCACACCTGTGTGATATTTTATGACAGGGCACACCTGCTGGAACGGAGAGGCGGTCATGTTTCAGATCTGCCTAGTACGGATGTCATGAAGCCTTGTGACAGAAGTGAAATACGCCTTCTGCTCCATTTCTGCCCACCCTTCCTCCCACTGCCGTTGCCCTTTTACTCCTGAGGTGGAGGTCACCAGGCTGCAGACCTGCCGGCCTGCTCGAGGTGACTCTGGTGAACCCAGGGGACCCTGCTTACATGCGTCCAGTTCTGCATCTGGCTTCTTTTAGGCATCTCTCAAGTCCCGTCATCAAGGCCTGAGTGAACCTCCCAGGCCCCCCCGCAGCTCTCAGGCAGTCAGGCTGTCTGCCTTTGTTTTTCCATACCTGTTATATGCCTCTGTTAGAGCATTTATTCCATCGAGCTTGTTTGTGTTACGAAGGAAAGAAGGGACTAAATGAAACCTTTGTTTTCACTCGCCCAGACCTTTCAGAAGGATCTCTGGGAGTGTTTGAAAGCCATTTTAATGAGACCAGGACTCGCTAAACTTCTTTTCTCGACAATGGCCAGTACTTGGTGCTTGAAAAATAATTAACTAGGGCTGCATGAGTTGTGAGCTGGCCTTGACTTGGTTAGAAGCACAATGGAAACAGGAATCAGAATCGGAACGCCGGCGATCGAGGGCAACACAGACGTCCCATCCTTGGTCATGAACAGGGACCTGCACCAGTGTTGAATACTGCCCTGCAGAGTTCACCCCCAGGCCCAGTGCTGACAGAAAGGCTGCAGTAGTTTGTGTTGTTGTGTTAGCGCTGTGCTAACCCACATAGAATCACCTGGGGGGGCTTTAACAACATCCCAGCACCCAGGTTGCCCTGGCTTAGAAACTCACGGAGGGACCAGGCATCTGAAATTTGTAATGCTTTCCCAAGTGCATCCAATCTGAAGGTAGCATTGAAAACCCCTGGGTTAAAGGAGTCTGTTTAAATGTGTGGGGTTGAAATGAGGCTACGGGAATTACTGGGCTAGTGTCTTTTTCTATAATAAAGGTAAATAGAATAGAGGCATGCTAATCAGCACAGGTGTGTGAATGTGTGTATGTGTGTGTGGACATTGCAGAGAGGCTGTGGGTGCAGGGATGCTGACACCAGTGCCCATATTTATACATTTGGAGGAAGGCTAGATCCCCTGACTCTTCTTACTTTCCTTAGCAGCACATGCCCAGTCACTCAGCAGAGGCAGCCAAATCTCCCCAAAAATATGATGCTGCCTCTATGACGCATCTCAGATTTTCCTGTTCATTTCCATTGCCACGGTACTGACCCTTTCTTCTTCCTTCTCTCAATAATAGTCCAGCCTTTTTCTCTGCTGGCATTCGCTCCTGCATTCTTCCACTCGATCCATTCTCCACACTCTGACCATACCCGAGTCACTCTCATGTTTTTAGAGCCTTTGCTGTTCCCCATACCCAAGGATAAATGGCGATCATCGTTATGGATAGCCCTTACCTAGCATTTATACATACGTGTGTTTACGCCTGGCACCAGCTCTAAGAGGTAGCACTCATACCTGTTTTACAGATGGGACAGTGAAAGCATGGGGTGACTTGCCCAAGGTCACACAGTCACAATGGCCCCAGGCTTCCTGACCCCAGAGCTTTGGTTCTGCACCCCTCAGCTTCCCCACCTCTCTCGATGCTCTCTGGCCATGTAGGGTAAGGCTGCTCTGTGCTAACAGACTTTTCCTACGTTATGGTTATGTCTAATCTTCGCATCCATCCTGCTGGATGGCATTATTATTCCTATTTCACGGAAATCAGGGCTTGAAGAGGTTAAGTTCACTTGACCAAAGTCACAGAGCTAATTAAGGAAATAACAGGTGTGCAGTTCAAACCAGTTGCTCCTCCCTCCAGGCTCTGCATTCTCTCCACCACACTGCTGGGGGGATTGTCTGATTCCTTTAGGGTGGCCTCTGTAGCTTCTTATAGTCTGTTGCCAACCTGTCTTTTCACTACGTGCGTTCCATTCCATTATGAAATCATGCCACCCAACGTTTGCTCGCCCTGTTCCTTTTGCCTGGAGTGTTCTTCCCTGCCCAACTAGGACTCCTACGACAGGAGTCTTGCTGTCTTGCTGATAATACCCTGCGTGGAACCTGCAAGCAGCAGGACAGGGAGGCCATTTGCATTTTCTCTCCACCTCAAGGAGCCTTAAAATGATGCAGCTCCTCTTGACCCTCCTACTGTGATTTTGCATCATGAATGTAACATGTAACCAACATACGTGTCTACCTTTCTGCTAGGTGGCATCTTTGAGGCCAGGTGTCATCCCTTCCTCCTGTTTCTGTCTTTTGTGTCTAGGGCATTGTGAAGCCAACAGCAGATGTTCAGTAGATATTTGTTAAACAGGGGAAGGGCAGACAAGGATGCAAAGGTGGGGAAAGTCATCAAACTATACCACCTGAGGGACCTCGGTGGGGCTAGAGTGCACAGAACAGTCAGGGATTCAGGGATGTCTTTACCTCTAGGGAAATGTCCACTGTTTGGAAATTTCCAGAAGGAAGTGAAGAGCTAATGATTATCCTAATGAGCTAATCTAGCTTGTCCATTTTGCTCCCCTCCCAGGTTTTTGTTTCCTTGTGTTTTTATTTTATTCAATATGCTTTGCTAATAACCTCCTGGTAAAAAGCCCGTGGACCCTATATCCTCCAGCATGGACTTCATAAATAAGATGTAGTTGGGAGAGAGCCTGTGAAAGCTGTGGACTTCAGGACTTTCACAGGACTCATGAGCCTTAAATGGTGGCGGCCGTGGGGATGCAGAGGTCGTTCTTATGCAGTGAGGCAGAATCTTTCAGAACGGAAACAGATGCCAAGGAAAGCTCTTCCCCGATGGAAGTTAATTCTTTAACCATGAAGTTAGGGTTATCATACTAAGTAAACGGTTTTTGGACTCTTAAGGTTTAAATCACTTGGCACAGCTGGTAGAAACAAAACAAAACAAAACAAAAAAAACTGCGAGGCGGGAGGATCCGGGATGGGCAGGTGTGCTGCGTGACGGGAAGGGGGCCTCCCGGGTGGTTTCCATCAGCACTGGCGTTGAGATTGCATTTTGCACCCCACAGGTGAGCGTCCTTACCACCCTGGAGCGGAGGTTCAACCTCCAGAGCGCCGACGTGGGCGTGATCGCCAGCAGCTTCGAGATCGGGAACCTGGCGCTCATCCTCTTCGTGAGCTACTTTGGGGCGCGCGGGCACAGGCCACGCCTCATCGGCTGCGGAGGCATCGTCATGGCCCTGGGCGCGCTGCTGTCGGCGCTGCCTGAGTTCCTGACCCACCAGTACAAGTACGAGGCGGGCGAGATCCGCTGGGGTGCCGAGGGCCGCGATGTCTGCGCCGCCAACGGCTCGGGCGGGGACCAGGGGCCCGACCCGGACCTCATCTGCCGCAGTCGGACCGCCACCAACATGATGTACTTGCTGCTCATTGGGGCCCAGGTGCTCCTGGGCATCGGTGCTACCCCCGTGCAGCCCCTGGGCGTCTCCTACATCGACGACCACGTGCGGAGGAAGGACTCCTCGCTCTACATAGGTAAGGAGCTGCCCCAGAGCCAGGGGTGCTGTTCCCTTTTGCTTGATTCTGTGTCAGTAACCAGGGCATGTTAACAGAAGAAGGAAACGTGGGCCTCTGAAGTTCTAATTTTCCCAGAGCACTGGTTCTCAGACTTGGCTACACATCTCGGGTGTTTTGGAAAATGCTGATGTCTGAGTTGCACCTCCAGAAATTACGGGGTAGTTGGTCTGGGGTGCATCCTGGGCAGGTAGTGTTTAAAAAGCTCCCCAGGTGATTCCAATGTGCAGCAGAGTTTGACCTCTGCTGTGCTAGAGCCTCAATAAACCTTGAGTGGGAAGCCATGGTCAGGGGAAGTTTTATGTTTATTTATCTGCCTTTTTGTGTGTGTTTGGACTTTGGGCTATTCGGCATTAGCCACCGAGGAATACTTGGGGATCTACACATTGGAGACTCTGTTTTTAATCATCAAAATGATCTCCTGGTCCTTGTCCTATTGCAGCTCAAAGAGAAAGGGGATTGCATGCCCAGCATTTGGTATTATTAAAAGTTGGTAACTTTCCGTAATTTTTTTTTTTTTTTCTGTCACGGGGTATGCACTGGAACTGCATATTTGGGAAGAAATAAGGTACATGTGAACTTTGAAAAAATGTTTTGTGCTCTAATGATTTCTGCTATTTTGTACTGGGAGGGTGGGAGCCATTTGCAGGTGTTGGGTTAAGAAACATCCAAGTGGTGAATTACACTTACAGCAAACGTGGCTCCTTAGTCCCTGCTTCTAGGCACTGCTGCGTGGTCATTTGTAGGGTGAGGGCTGGCCTGCCGAGCATCTCCATTTCTTGTTTACCAAGTTTAATTTTGCCTCCCACAAGCTGTTGGATTGTATGACATGACCCCAGTCACTGGGTGCTAAGCTCTGAAAAAATTATATCCACCCACGGAAGCTTTGTGCTTCCCCAAAGCTGTGTGCCTTGGAGTATAAAGTTAATTATAATATGAAGTTTAGGTTAAAATAGAATTTGATAAGAATTTTTCAAAAAGCTTCCTATCTGCCAGGTTTCCACCATACGCTGCTCAAGCTTTCTGAGACAGGAGGGTTCAGAACAGCTACACACCTGAATGCTAATTTTCCTCTGTGACTTTCTGTCCCAACTGTGGTGTAGATGACTTTGTTGAATAAATATGTGGTATGTCTCAGCCCTCTGTGAACAGGCTCTAGGAAAGAAAGGTGGAGAATATGTATCTCCCCATCCAAGGGATGAAGCACACAGTAGAAGAGAAGATTGCTCAGGCTGAAGATGGCTATAGTCGCTTCTCCCTGTGGTTAGGGGTTTCCATAATTGTGTGTGAAGGTGGGCACAGTGGGGAGAGGGGTCTAAGGAAATCCTTTACATTTTGATGCTTTTAAGGCTTCAGTGAAAGCCCCTCCTCGTGAGTCTGTTGCAGACCAGGACACGGGCCACAGCATGTAGCCAAAACAGTCTCCGCAGGTCCATCTGGGCCATTGGTCTCTGACCTGACCGATATCACTCTAGGACCCTAGGACAGATATTTTTTGGTAGCAGTAACAGCAAGTAGATAAATCAGGGCACATGGAAGGAAATGGGGAGTGAAAAGCTGAGTTCTTGTCTCTGATGGGAAATCCAGTAGAAAAGTGTCTCCCCAGAATGCCTCCCGGAGTCACACCAGTGGTAAATCACCTCTGCTTGGGGGCCCCTGCCTGGAGCATCAGGCTCAGAGCCCTCTTCAGAAGTCTGCCCTGATGAGTTAGGCTGTGGTATTTCCTGGCACTGGATGAGGCCTGGGCTGTCGGTTCAAAGCTTTAGGATGTGGACTCATTTTGGTTTTGTGGGAGGTGGAGGCTTGGGCCACAGGGCTGACCATACCAGGCACAGGCCCTTCTCTCTTTCTGAGACCTTGTTTCTGGGATTTACAGTGAGTCTTTGGTAGGAGGAAAGTCTCAACCAAGTTTCTAATCGGGCATCCTTTTCCACTATGATAGTTCAACATTCACAGAGTTGGGAGTGTCTTTTTGTGTGGTGTGGGGGCATCTTGGTGGCATCTGGCCAAATTCCAAAACATGACAGTACAGGACTGTGGAGATGGCCTTCCTGAGTGCTTCTGAACTTGTTTCCTGGGTCTGTGTTTACGGGGAGCAACAGAGAGCAAGCTTTCTGCACAGATCGGCCTCGGTAGGTGGCCTTTTATTCCATGCATAGTTTGAATTCTCCAGGAACAATTTAAAAAGACCATGCATATGCAGAGCATAACTGGTTCAGTCATTTATTGTACAGGTCATAAAAAGTGCTTGTGATCATGAGACTATTTTAGCATTTATCTCCTCTAATAGGGAGCTAGTTTCTGAAGCCACTTAATTTGGCTTCGGGAAGTATCTGGGGGAGCCTGCTGAATGGGATTGGTATGACTTATGACCTCTTAACTCCCTGCAAGAGAAAGACAGTCTGAAGGGACTGGTGCTGGGACTGTGGGTGTTGATGGTATCCATTCGGGTGGAGTAGCATGTGTGCCCCTTGGTTCCAGCTCTTGCAGAGCTGGTAAGAGAGAGAGGCCCATAGCTAGCCATCTGATCATATGCCTGACATGGGAGTGTAAACTGGAGATTGAAAGGTTTCTAAATCTTGCACGTGTGAAGCACAGGTTGTTCACAGCTGCTCCTTTCCTGTGGGTGTAAGCAGGGAAGGGGATGATAACCATGCAGCACCCTGGCCACAGGCCACTGGTGACAAGCCCTGCCCCTGGGTCACCAGCTGGGTGCCTTCGGCACAACTATAGCCATGTCCTAGACGCCCTACAGCTAGGGGGAAAGGGAAACATTCCATATTAAATCAAGCTGATATTTTCCACCCAAGTGACTGTTTGCTTCAGCCTCTTGTGGCTGAGTCACTGCCAAACTCCTGGATTCCCTGATGGTCATTCACAAGGGGCTTCTCCTGCTGGCACTGTTCTCTGGCCATTCCTGCCCAGCCTGGGGAGGGAGCCAGGGGAGCTCATTACCAGGGGACAAAACTCACGCAGCTCTGCTGGCAGGCTTTTCAGGACCACACAATGTGGAGCCAAGCCTCACAGCATGGCTGGACGGTGACCCGTGGGTGGCACGTGGCGTTCCTTCTTCCCAGAGAGACTGATGGAGCAGAGTGGCAGTGGGAACCGTTTGATATGGTGGCGTGAGTGGGGTCCACCAATCGACCCTCTGGGAATTACTTGTGCTGTTAACCCATGTTGTGACCTTCCATGAGCTCAGTTTTCTTAGCTGCCCTGTTTCTCTGAGTTCAAAGCACAGCCCGTTGTATTGTAGGCAAGAGTAAGTAGGCTAATGTAATGGACTCGCTGGGTCCTTTCATTAGATTGCTATGGCAGTTGGTTGGTGCCTTGTTTTGTCTTTTTTTTTTTTTCCTTTGGGGAGGAAAAACCTCCAAATGAGAGTGGTAAGGATTTAAAAAAAAATAACTTTATTTCTAGTTAAAAAGTATTATATGTTCACTGTTGACAACTTTGGAAGTATAGAAAAAGGATCATTGAAGAATAATTACCCTTAGCTTTATGCTTATATAAAATCCTTTTTTCTGCATTGGTATGCTTTTCTACACACAAAAAAACTGTGTTTATAATAAATAATGTTTTGCTACTGTATTCCTCTCTTAATATTTCATGAACATTTCCCCAGGTCACTAAATATTCTTCGATGGCATTCTTTCTGCATACGAATATTCCCTTGTGGATCTATACTGTAATATTTAATGCCCTCTCTCGTTGGACATGGGTTTGTTTTTCCTATTTTACTGTTATAGACGAAGCAGACAGGTGATCTGTGCTTCTGAAAGGTTAAGTAACTTGTCTAAGATAATGAATGGGGCTGAGCCCCGGGTATGAGAGTGATGTTTTTTCCAGGTACATCTTGGATCTGTGACAAGGCTGGGGTGGGTGGGGCTGGGTGCAGAGGGCTGGTGGATACTCCAGGGGGTCAGGTGCAAGTAGGGGCATTCTGCAAGACAGCCTGAATTCTTTGGGAAATAGATAGCAGAGGAGTCAGGAAGGTGAGAAGATAGCCGTGTGTCTCAAATCCAAGGGGAGAGGTGTGATGGGAATGGAGAACGGGTGTGAAGGCAGAATAGAGAGTTGGGAGGAGAAAGAAGCGGGGGGCCTGGCTAACAGTTCACGTCGGGGTTCTGGAAGGAGGTTGTGCCCCTGTTTCATGGTGCTTTAAGTAGAGATCACAAATTAGAGCTGGTGGATTCCGTGTTCTGCTCACCTCTCACCAGAACTGAGGACAACATACCCTCACTTTGCTGTTCCTATCATGTGGAATCTTGATAGCCATTAGGAAATTGCCCTTATGTTGTGTTGGAAATCTGTCTTCTCACAACTTTGCACACACCGTCTCTGGTTCTGCCCTCTCGGTCAACTCTGAGAAATTGTGATCCCTCTTCCACGTTTGGTAACTCCACAGCTGGCTGAACACCAGCCTCTCATGGGCAGGGAAGGTCACCTAAAATTTGACTCTTCTGTGCTGGGACCTCCGTTCCTTACTTGATGCAGTTTCCTGCCACACTCAGCCACCGTTTCCCTCTTTACGAGGGATGCTAAGGCTGGAGGGCTTGTTACTAGGGGACAAAAACAGGTGAATGGGGCATGCAGGATTTGGGTACTGTATTGCTTTGCTAGGGCTGCCATAACATAACACCACAGACTGAGTGAGTTAAACAATGGAAATTTATTTTCTCACAGTTATGGAGGCTGGAAGGCCAAGATCAAGGTATCAGAGTTGGCTTCCTCTGAGGCCTCTTTCCTTGGCTTGCAGATGGTGCCTTTTCCTCCTGTGTCTTCACATGGGCTTCCTTCTGTGTGCACATATCGCTGGTGTCTCTTTGTGTGTCCTGATTTCCTCCTTTTATAAGGACACCAGTCAGAGTGGATTAGAGTCCACCCATATGATCTTATTTAACCTCAGCTACCTCTTTAAGGCTCTATTTCCAAATAAGTCACATGCTGAGGTACTGGGGGTTAGGGCTTATATATATGAATTTTGGGGGCGGGGGGGGGACATGATTCAGCCCATAACAGGTACCAAGAGGACCAGTACCAAACAAGCTGAGACTCCTGCCTCTTTTGTCCTAACTTTTCAATAAGGAACTTCATTGTCATGTTTGTTTGTTTTTTCCAAATACTCAAGGAATTATCTGAGGATGTAGTTTTTTAAAATGTTTTATTTGGGCACAATTGTAGAATCACAAGTTGTTGCAAAATACAGGGAAGTTCCCTGTACCCCTCATCCATTTTCCCCCAGTGGTAACATCTTGCATCACTGTAGTACAGTATCAAAACCGGGCAGTGGGGCTTCCCTGGTGGCACAGTGGTTAAGAATCCTCCTGCCAATGCAGGGGACACGGGTTCGAGCCCTGGTCCAGGAAGATCCCACATGCCGTGGAGCAACTAAGCCCATGCGCCACAGCTACTGAGCCTGTGCTCTAGAGCCCACGAGCCACAGCTACTGAAGCCCGCATGCCTACAGCCCACACTCTGTAATAAGAGAAGCCACCACAATGAGAAGTCCGTGCACCACAGCAAAGAGTAGCCCCCGCTAGCCCTAACTAGAGAAAGCCTGCGTGAAGCAACAAAGACCCAATGCAGCCAAAAATAAAAAAACAAATTAAAACCAAAAAACAAACAAAAAAACGGGCAATGAACATGGGTACAATTCATGGGGTTTATTCAGATTTTATCCATTTTATGTGCACTCATTTGTGTGTTTCTGTGTGTGTATAGTTCTGTGCAGTTTTATTACATGTGGATGATGATGTTTTAAAAATGCAGAATGGGATCAAGGTGAAAGCAGATTGTGTTGAGTCGTGTGAGTGTTTGGCAGACAGATATACAGGTGATACCAACACACACGTGCATACACACACACGGGAAGATATGGAGACAGAGAGGAGGCTGTAGGTAGAGCAGGGGCCAACTAGAAGGGGATTCTTTGAGGAGGGCTTCTGCCTTCCCCAGAGTGGAGTCCTCGCAGGGTACCCAAATACACAGAGCAATTCCTCCAAGTCGGGAGGCACGTACATTAGACATGAATGTGTCACACTTTTCTTTGTTTATCACTTCTGTTGAAACCCAGTGGAGACCTCCACATTCCGGTTAATGATGCAAAGAGAATTATTCTCAGATTTCATCTGCCAAATGTTTGTTTAGCACAAAGGTCACTAATACCAGGCAGCAACCAAACAGAACTAAATTTCTCTTCAGAGCCGTGGGAGCCCAGAGTTATTTTGTTTCTGATGAGTTTTTATTTTAACTTGACATTGGGGAAAAAATGTGTTTTAACTCTCCAAAGAGTGTGGGCTGGGTATGGATCAAATACACTGTGACTGCAGTTCATCTGAAAAAATAATTAAAAAGCCATCCCTCCTGGGAGCAAGCACAGCTCATTATATTCTTGCAACTTCATTGATATTGAAATTTCCCTTGTTAATTTCTTCCTTTTTTTTTTTTTTTTTTTTGTGTGTAAATAAATGAGGCTGTAAAACGTCAATTTGTTTTGTCTGGGTTCCAGTCCCTCGCCCCAGCGGCTGGTCACATGCCATTTTCAGTGTGTTTTAGCAACTTGCTAGGAGACATGCGTGTGGCTCTTATCTGGCACTTCCATATTGCCGGGGCTGGTGGATGTTTCTTATTCATTTTCAGCCACTCATAATTCATGCCCCTTGATTCATGGAATCACTGCTGTGCTCACTGCCTCGGTGACCTTGGGCAAGACTCTGAGCTTGGGCTCTGGAGTGTGACAGTCTTGAGATTCAAATCCTAGCTCCTCCACAGACCTGCCCAGGATTTCGGACATGTTTTCAGTTGACCTGAGCCTGTTTCCTTATCAGTAAAATGAGCCTGGAATCTACCAAGCGAGGCTTTGCCCGGACATTAGGTATCACGTTGTGGTGGAGGTCAATAAACGCTGTCCTGTTCATCTTTGTGGTCGTATCAACTCCATTTCCAAATGTAGAAACGGAGGCAGGAATAAGCGATTGACTTAGTTAAATACACGGGCAGGTCTTTTGACAAGAGTGGTTGGATCTTGATTTTCAGCCTGTGATGCTGTCCATCCAGTAGATCTGAGAAGAGCAACCTCTTCCATCCTGAATTAGATCAGCAGGGCTCTTATTTGCCTGCACACCCCTTCCTGCGGCTCATGTCAAAGTACAGAAAGTGCTAGAGCTGTCCCAAGCAGCAGGCGATCTGGTTTGTATTAAGTCGGAGGCACCCCACAGTATGGCCATTGCCCCAGTGGGATATATTTATTGGCTTTCTGGGTTCCAGCACATTGCTTCTTAATTTGCTTCTTAATATTAGTTCAGTTTTTGAGAGAATGTATTCTCGTTTTAGTAAAATTGGGAAAAACAAAAACAGAATAAGAAAACATAAATAATTTGTAAGCAGACACCTATAGAAAATTATTGTCAATGTTTAGGTATATTTCATTCCAGCCTTTTTTGTTTGTACTTACTTTCACCTAGTTAAGAACATACTTTAGGTAAACCTGCTTTTTATCAATGATAAACCTTTCTGTGTATCATAAACAGTAAACATCATTTTAGATGACTGCATACTGTTTTGTCAATCTAGAAAATCTGGAATGAGTTCATTGGGCGTTTAGGTGATGGAGATTTTTGTGACTGTAGCCTCATCCACATTTACTAAAGCTCACGTTAGTTTGGATAGATTCAGTGGCAGCTGGAAACCAGCCTATTGGCTTTGCTGTGGCTTTTTCCAGAAGATAAATGAAGGGCGTCATGAAAAGAGGCTTTCGGCCGGGCTGTGAGCCTTGGTGCCCTCGTTTTGCGGCCCTTTCCCACATCTGCTCAGGGTAGCAATCCTAAGTCCTGCCAGGCCTCAGCTAGCAAATGAGGAAAGCAGGCTTTGTGGAGGCTGGGAAACCAAAGGGCCTTGCCATGTCCTCAGCCATTGTTGCCCTGTGGGAACTCAAAGTCAGTCTTGCCACATCTTCTGATTTTTAAGAGAGACTGGAAATGTATATTTTTCAAGTGGAGTGAATTGCCTTCTTGCAATTGTCTCCTAAACCCTCCGTGGCTCAACGATCACAGAAGCCAGCTTGAGCACATCAGTACCTTGCTCTTTGACAGTGCTTTGCGCCAGACCATCAATTTCAGATGGCATTTGCCTTTTGAGTAGCGAATAAATTAAATAAGAAAGGAATAAAGGAGGGAAGG
The DNA here is from genome assembly GCF_000442215.2 of Lipotes vexillifer. Lineage (NCBI taxonomy): Eukaryota > Metazoa > Chordata > Mammalia > Artiodactyla > Lipotidae > Lipotes > Lipotes vexillifer. The sequence goes on along the minus strand of NW_006781985.1, from coordinate 437,382 downwards.
AAAGCAGTTGCCCATCATGAATGCCACAACCAGAATAAGTAGTGTTATCTGCTGTGATTCTGAATGATACGCATTTGCTTGGGGAAGGGGGTAGGGCTCTTTCCCAAACTCTGGGCACAGTGGCAGCAATGAGTGGAGGACCACTGCTGAGCCGGCCTCCCAGTGTGCTGTCCTGGCTGAGGCTTTGCTCCTGCCTCATAAGAATGGGAACTGCAGGATGGAAAAGAAAGGAAACCATTTCTCCCAGCTAAGCATGGGGGGGCAGAGGAAGAAGAATCCTCCTGAGGGTTCCCTGAAGGGAGCATGGGAATGCGGAAGCTGATACCATTTGGAGCTGATTGAGGCCTGTGGATGTTTACTGTGTGTGAGAGAGCATCTTTGCTCAGGGATTTTAGAACACAGCATCATAACGTGTGATGGGAAGAAAGACCAGAGGCCCAGGCTGACCTAGAGAAGATTCGTGGGGAAGGTGAACATGCATGTGAGGGAATTTTCCTTCCATAAGCTCCTCTAAGTCTACTGTTCGTTACTTCCTTACTACCAGCCCTTTACTGCACCTGACTAGTGAAAGCACACCCATTCTATTTTTCTTTTCAACTGTAACGCAAGTATTATGCTTAAATGAAAGATTTTGAGGTATTTTCCTGAATAGCATGCAACCTTTCTTTCTTCAGTTATTTCTAGACTATTTATTTCTCCTTTCTTACAATAGTATATTGGCTTTACTTCCTTTTTTCGTTTCACCCACAGGAAGCTTTCTGTGAGAGGAGACACCATGAAGGGCTTGGTTTCTGCAGAGGATTGTGACTTGTTATTGTTAGATTAGGGATCACTATAGGTGGATGTCTTTCCTCTTCAGTGGGAAGTGAGTTCTTCATTGCTAGAGAATTCTTTGGTGTTAAAATGCCTCACGTAAGAGTCTTTTTTGTGGATGTTTGCTTTTGTCTGCCCAGAACCTCATTGTTTTCATTGGGAAACTGCCTCTCCCCATCCCAGGTGGTTCTTGTGGGCTGCAGAGATGATCATGTGGTCCAGGCATGGCCAATCATGACACAGAGAAAGGCTGTGGTCTGCAGTGAATGGCCCAAGGAGTGAGACAACCAGAGTCCTCCATGAGGTGTGAAAAATGGACTGGAGGGCTGGGGCACGGAGAGAGAGATCACTTTCTCTTCTAGGACTGCTAGCTCTAACACCTCTGAACGCCCGCAGATTCCGGTGTCCATCTTGTTTTCACATGCAATAAACTTGATCTAGGAATGAAGACAGCAAAGGAAAGTAGACCAGGGGGAAAGAGAGGGCAAGAGGGCTCCCTGGATCCAGCTATGCCTGAAGCTTGCATCCCAATTAGCATTCCCCTTAGAATCCCCTTGAGCACATAAATTATCCTTTCCAGGATTTTCAGTCAAATGTTGTGGATTAGGATCCTGCCTAATGAGGCTTAAATGTCCAGTCATGTCATGTCAGAGTTGGACTGGATTGCTTTCCTCTTGAGCTTTGACCAGGCACCTTCCAACAAGGATGAGTGTTTCTGTCCGCATGTAAGGCAGGCGTCTAATGGTCAAAACACTAGCTTGTTCATAATATCAAGGTATTCTAAAGAACCAATCAACTCATGGCCCTATATAGCCAATAAAAGGATTAGGTCTAAAGTCCTGGTTTAGTTTTTCATGTCTTTATTTCATAGACTTTTTTTCTTTTTTTTTTTTTCTTGCGTTATGCGGGCCTCTCACTGTCGTGGCCTCTCCCATTTGCGGAGCACAGGCTCCGGACGCGCAGGCCCAGCGGCCATGGCTCACGGGCCCAGCCGCTCCGCGGCATGTGGGATCCTCCCGAAACGGGGCACGAACCCGCGTCTCCTGCATCGGCAGGCAGACTCTCAAGCACTGCGCCACCAGGGAAGCCCATCATAGACTTTTAAGATGAAGGATAGGGACCCAGAGGCCAAAAGTAATGCCCCCTCTACTTTCTCCCTACCCACCCACCACAAAAAAACAAGTCAAAGTATTTAGAAATAAATAGGCTTTGTGCAGGAACAGTAAGTGTTTAGTAACAGATTTCTTATGTGGGCAGGAGAGTGTTGAGCATGTGAAACTTATTCAGTGGTGCTGTTTATTGAATGGAAAAAACATAGCCAACCCTGGCTTCTTTACATGGCTGCGCTCGCCAAAGCTACCTTTACTCCCTCTAACGGCTTCAGTGTCAGGAATGAATTAGCTAAATGAATATGTTCCAATCCCAGCTCGGCTTTCCCATTTCATTTTTGCCAAGCCGTGTATGTGTGGTGTATGTGTGGCATGTGTGCATGCATGTGTTTATTTTTGCCCACATGCAGATAAAATCTGAAGATACTAAAGCATTAGGTGGCTCATGGACACTCATAAAAACTTTCTTTTATTGCTTTTGAATTTTTAAAATTTTTATTTTATATTGGAATATAGTTGATTAACAATGTTGTGTTAGTTTCAGGTGTACAGCAGAGTGATTCAGTTATACATATATATGTATCTATTCTTTTTCAAATTCTTTTCCCATTTAGGTTATTACAGAGTATTGAGCAGAGTTCCCTGTGCTATACATAGGTCCTTGTTGGTTATCTATTTTAGACACTCATAGAAACTTAGGTGTAGTCTTGAGAGCTGGGCTTCGTGAATCTGCCTGGAGAATGTCAAGAGAAATTGAGGGCTTCTTAACTGGGCTACTTGAAGCTAAAGGTTTTTGGATGTGCTTTAGGGGGAGGGGTCCACAGCCTTTTAAGGTTGTAACGGAGATGTAGGTACACTCTTGTGGCGAAGCTTTCACTGGATTCTCAAAGAGGTTCATGACCCCAAAAAGGTTAAAAACCACTGAAAGTCCTTATGTTGAGCAGACCCTGATGACAGGAGACTTGGGGTGAGATAAACCAAGATAGTCGAGGTGATACGCTGTATGGTGTGACAGATGGCATTTGGGGACTGGAATGTTGTTCACTGCTCAGCCCTCAACTTGCTCTGCTCCCTGGGGCGACACTGTACTTACAACAGGAAGCACTGGAGCATCGCTTAGGCAACTGTGGGTAAGAAGTCAGAATGTGTTCCCGGTGGCACTGGAGACACCCTCTCAGCCCTCGTCCTCCTGTGCTGCTGCCGCCTCCACCCCACCCCCCTAAAAAGTTCCTTGGCGGCTGAAATTTTCCATCCCTACTTTCAGCCTAACCGCGGGTGTTTTGGGTAATATTCAGCAAATTTTTTGTGCTGATTTGAACTGATGCACAGATAGGAAAATCAAAACCTTTTTTTTTGCTCTAAAAGCAAAAACATTTTAAAAATGCACTTGGATCATTAATAGAGTCTGAACTCTCAAAGTCAAAACTTTCCATGTGTTGTTACTAAGAAAAATTCTCTTGAGGCAATTAAAAGCAAAACAAACAAATAGCCAAAAAGTTGTGAGGGACCCAAAAAAATCATGTGAGAGTGCCGAATCGAAAAAACTTTTTAAAAAGATACAAATGAATGTATTTACAAAACAGAAAAAGACTCACAATAGAAAACAAACTGGTTACGAAAGGGGAAAAGGGAGGGGAGGGATAAAGTAGGAGGTTGCGATGAACATATACACACTACTATATATAAAATAGATAACCAACAAGGACCTACTGTATAGCACAGGGAACTCTACTCAATATTTTGTAATAACCTATGAGGGAAAAGAATCTGCAAAAGAATATATATGTGTATAACCGAATCACCGTGCTGTGCACTAGAAACTAACGTGATATTGTGAATCAAGTATACTTCAATAAAAAGAATCATCTGAGGACATAAATGAACTTGGCAAACTTTTTATGGGTAAAACATTTATCCCAAAGTTTTTGGGTTTGCTGCATTTGAGAAACCTTATTGTCTTAACCAATTACCATTACCTCTTATTTCAGGTATGGGAGGTAGAGGCGGGCTTGGGAGTTGAGCTCATCCTAATCTCTCTCCAAGGAGACGTGCTTTTCCCTCTTTCTCTCTAATGTTCTAAGCATGTGATGCAAATGGATGTGATTTCCCACTGCTTCCCTTTTCTGGGCAAGACATTATTACCATAAGCACATTCACAGCTGCCCACCTGCCTTGTGGGTTGTTAATGGAGTTTACAAAGGGAATTTGGATTCCCAGCAAGAGGCCTCATTAACACAGCAAGGATCTAATAGATTCTAAAATTGTGTATGGACACTCAGAACCTTTGGAAACCCGGTGGTGTCTATTCTTAGATCTAAGTCATTTCACCTGCCCTGGGCTCAGTCTGTACGTTTCCATCACTGGCGGGGAAAGAACCTTGTCTTGATCGAGTCACATCAACCGTATTGGTTTAAGTTAAGCATTAATGCCTGTGATTCAGGGGCTAAAGACAAGATTCAAAAGCCATCAGGCAGGGCTTCCCTGGTGGCACAGTGGTTGAGAGTCCGCCTGCCGATGCAGGGGACACGGGTTCGTGCACTGGTCTGGGAAGATCCCACATGCCGCGGAGCGGCTGGGCCCGTGAGCCATGGCCGCTGAGCCTGCGCGTCCGGAGCCTGTGCTCCGCAACGGGAGAGGCCACAACAGTGAGAGGCCTGCGTACCGCAAAAAAAAAACAAAAAAAAAACAAAGCCGTCAGGCAGTATAAAGGACAAAATGTCTCCCACACTGGTGCTTTAATTTTATTCTTTTTAAATACCGCCTTGTTACTAGCCGTGAGCAAGTGTTTAATTTTAGGATCCCTTGTTGTCACCAAGAAAATGCAACAGCTGTCTGCTTATTTAGACAAGTGTGTTAAGCACCCATGGGTTTGAATAATGACCACAGTAACACAATACACTAGCTCTCATTGATGGAGTCTCTACTGTATGACAGACAGGAAATGGGAGCCTTACATGTGGTTGCCCTTGCTTCCAACTACTAGAGCCCAGAGAGATATGGGTTGTTATTCTCAGTGTACGCATGAGGAGACCGAGGCCGAGGGAGGGTAAGCAGCTTGTCCAGGGTCATACAGCTAGCAGGTGGCAAGGCCTGGATTATAATCCTGGTCTCCATTACCCCATATCTTTCCCACCATATGCTCCCCTCCCCTGTCCTTAGACACCATGGTGCCCCACCAGGGTAATATAGGACCCCAACTGTGCTATGCTAAGTATTAAAAATAGCTTAACCCAACTACCTAATTCTTTCTCTCTCTCTCGCTCTCTTTCTTTGTTTTGTATACAAAATACTGAGAGCTGTGGGTTATTTTAGCAGAAAAGTATGAAATGGTGATGAGTTTCCAGGCCAGGAGAGGTCTGATGGATGCAGGCTGCTCAGGGCCTGGCTTCCCAGTGGGAGTTTTTAAAACTCTCGTCAGATAAAGCTTTCTTCCCACGGAAAAACCCCAGTGACTTGTTTTCACAATCTCCCTGTAGTAGAGTGAGAGAAGCACACTCACCAGACTGTTTTGTTTACATTGGAGACCTAGCAGCATTTAATTGGTGTACATTCATCCCTGTTATGCAACTTGGACTTGAGTTGTTTTCACTCCCAGGCTCGGCTCAGCTGACTTGCTTTTCCGTGTAAGTCAGGGAATGACTTTAGAACCTCCTAGGCCACAGCTGGGACAAAACTGGTGAGAAGGTAGGATAAGAAAGATTTCATGGATCAGGGATGAACACAGGAGAAAGAAAAAGAACAAATACAGATCAACAAGTTACAAGAAAGTCATTCCCAGGGCCTTTCATCCTGGGAAAATAATCAGCCTCCACAATTGTTCAGCCCAGTGGGGTTGTGAAGAACTTCAAGAATAGAACATCTATGGAAATGAACTGTGTTAGCGGGAGAAGGTAGTTACAGGATGGGTCAGAGAGTGGTGGAGCCCTCCTTTAGCCACCGTGGGGGACATGATGTCTGAGTAGCTGAACACTCTTCCCTGTACAGGCAGACCTCGGAGATATTGTGGGTTCCATTCCAGGCCACTGCAATAAGACAAATATCGTGGTAACATGAGTTACATGAATTTTTTGGTTTCCCAACGCATATGAAAGTTATGTTTATGCTATACTGTGGTCTGTTAAGTGTGCAATAGCATTATGTCTAAAAAACTGTATATACCTTAATAAAAAATATTTTAGTGCTGAAGAATGCTAGCCATCATCTGAGTCTTCAGCGAGTCATAATCTTTTTGCTGGTGAAGGGTTTGAAATATCGCAAGAATTATCCAAACATGACAGAGACATGAAGTGAGCAAATGCTATTGGAAAAATGGCTCCGATAGGCTTGCTTGACACAGGGTTGCCACCTTGAATTTGTAAAAAATGCAACATCTGCAAAGTGCAATAAAGCAAAGTACAATAAAATGAGGTCTTCAAGCCTCACTTTACTGACATCTTGTTGGTGGCCTGTAGACAAATGACCATTTTTTACTGGTCTACCTGGGGGGAGTAGAGAGAGGGTTCAGAGGGCAGAAGCCAGGTGTGAGTGACCAAGTGTTCAATCTAGGAATCAACTAGGAATAAAGTTGGAAAGTTGGGCAAGTGAGTTCCTCCAGATCATAACTCCAGCTCCATATTTCTAGTTTTTTTTTAATTAAAAGCTTTAATTGTGGTAAAAGAAAGTCATAACATAAAATTTACCGTAATAACCGTTTTTAAATGTGCTGTTCAGTAGTGTTAAGTATACTCACATTGTTGTGCAACAGATCTCTGAAGCTCTTTGATCTTGCAAAACTGCAACTCTGTATCCATTAAACAACTCCCAGCCTCTGGCAACTACCCTACTATTGATACTTTCTGTCTTTATGGGTTTGACTATTCTAGTCACCTCATGTAAGTGGAATCATGTGATATTTGTCTCTTCGTGACTGACATTTCACTTAGGATAATGTCCTTGAGGTTCATCCATGTTATAGCAGGTGTCAGAATTTCCTTTTTAAAGGCTGAATCATATCCCTTTGTATGCATAGACCACATTTGGTTTAGCCCTTCATTCCTTGATAGACATTTGGATTGCTCCTGCTTCTTGGCTACTGTGAGTAATGCTGCTATGAACATCTGTGTGCAACCTGTTTCTGGCTTGTTAAATGACATCTACTTGGGTGTCAGGCTCAGCTTAAAGCCAAAATTCAACTCCATAATTTCCTCCCAAGTTTGCTTTGTCATTGACTTACCATGTTCTTTCCCTCCCAACCCCTGCATTTAAAAGCGACCACCTCTTGCTGGTCATGATTCCTGAAGATCCCTTGTGTCTGACTCCCAGTTCGCTCTACATTCACTGCCCCAGAGACTCTCAGCCCTTCTCACCTGGACAATTATGTCTACTTCTCTTGAGTCTCACTGTGTCCAATCTGGCATATATCCAAATGGTCTCCATGGTGCTACTGCTCCAAAGCACGTTCTGTAAGAACTTGGAGAGATGTGTATTTTTCTGGAGGCTTTGTTACAAAAGTTCCAAGCCATCTGCATGGAATTTAATAGGATTTTCTTACATTCCCAGTGAATAATAACAATATGCTTATATGTATTAATATAATGCATGTGTCTAAGATAATAGTACTGTAATTTTTGAGATACTTAAAATAATTTGACTGCTTTTTCACAAGTAGAGACATGTTTAATTCAATTGCCTACATTTTATTCACACACTCATTGATATAACAAACATTGGTTGAGAACTTACCATGTGTCAGTCAAGGTGCTGGGGATCCACGGAGGAATCAGTCCCAGTACCAGTCTGTAAGAGTAGTGATAACATCGGCAAACATATGCACTTTCTGTGTGCCAGAGACTGGCAAAGCTCTTTTAGTATATTATCTGGTGTGATTCCCCAAATAATCTTTTAAATTTCATTGTCTGCATTTTATGGGAGGAAGTCAGGACACAGATTGAGTAACACGCCCAGTAAGAGACAACGTGGAGATCTGAGCCCGGGGGCGGGGGGGGGGGGGGGGGGGTTCTTTCTCCAAGGAGGGTGTTCCCAGCAAACTCTATCAGCAACTGTCATGAAAAGCAAGAGCTTGAAAGATAGGGCAAAATGAAACACCAGACTAATAGGAGCCTGCACCCACAGTTGTATATGTGGAGTGGGGAAATATTGGCCAGATGTGCTCAGGAATATTTTACAAGCATGAGTAGTGACTCAGTGCCTTGCAGAAAGACAGGCTATCTTCCCAACCCTGGCTGCTGTTAGAGCCTTGCCTGTTCTCAAAGCAAGGACTTGTTTAAACTCTTTGTCTCATAGGTGTCAAATGCCGTTCCCTGAAGTGATGCATTATCCAGGAAAGGAAATAACATGACAGAGCCTCTCACCCAGACTCAGAAAGGAAGGTGCTGTCTGAACTGGCTCTCTGGATGTCTGGGAGAAACAGTTTCGGAACTTGGTAGTGTTTATAGCTGGGCAGGTGGTGTTGACTTCCTATGAATCACGGAGGTGAGAGGGACCACCTTCCAGGAAAGGAAATAACATGACAGAGCCTCTCACCCAGACTCAGAAAGGAAGGTGCTGTCTGAACTGGCTCTCTGGATGTCTGGGAGAAACAGTTTCGGAACTTGGTAGTGTTTATAGCTGGGCAGGTGGTGTTGACTTCCTATGAATCACGGAGGTGAGAGGGACCACCTAGCCGTGTGTGTGTGTGTGTGTGTGTGTGTGAGGTACTGTACTGTAAGATTAAAAACTTTTTCTTTATTTTTTGTGTTTGTTTTTTATGTATTATTTGTGTGAAAAGTGTTATAAACCTATTACAGTACAGTACGATATAGCCAGCTGTGTTCGTTGGGTACCTAGGCTAACTTTGTTGGACTTACAAACACTGGACTTACGAATGCACTCGTGGAATAGAACTTGTTCGTATGTAGGGGACTTACTGTAGCAGAATAGAACGTTCCCTAGGGCTGCCCCGACACACACCAGCTCAGTCAGGTCAAGGCAGATGGGACGATAGCCTGAGGGACTCGCAAGCCCGTGGGACCACAGGTCTGGAGTGGCTCTCAGGGACCATCTCAGCCAGCCAACCCAGGGTGCACTGAGGGCCAGGAGGGAAGGGACCTGCCCAGGTGCACTGTGGGTGAGGTCCTGACGCAGGCCCGGGACCCGCGAGTCGCCCCTGCACACGGTGAAGGGGCAGACGCCCCTCTTCCCTGCCCCCGTCGCAGCCGCCTCACCTCCCCGCAGAACCTCAGCTCTCACTCATCCCTGCCCTGCTGCTCTATACATTCCCAGGGGCCACCATAGCGAAGGACCACAAACTGAGTGGCTTAAACAACAGAAGCGTATCGTCTCACCATTCTGAAGGCTGGAAGTCTGAGATGGAGGCGTCAGCAGGGTTGGTTCCTTCTGAGGGCTGTGAGGGAAGGGTCTGTCCCAGGCTTCTCTTCTTCCCTTGTAGGTGATCGTCCTCTCCCTGTGTCTTCACATCGTCTTCCCTCTGTGTGTGTCTGTCTCTGACTGCAGATTTCCTCTACGTAAGGACACCAGTCATACTGGAGTAGGGCTCACCCTCAAGACCTCATCTTAACTGAGCAACTACTCACCTCTGCAGTGACGCTATTTGGTCACATTCTGAGGTTCTGGGGCTTAGGACTTCAGCATATGGACTGGGGCAGGGGCGTAATCAACCCAGAACATTCTCACTTGAGACAATCACTTCTATACTTGGAGCCACGGTTTCTCTCCTGTAAAGTGGGGATGTACAGGGGGACAGATGAGGACTGTGGTGAGGGCAGACGAGCTCCCTTGCATGTGAACACATATGTCTCCAAGAGCCCATCACACAGTGGGCATTAGGAAGCAGCGATACAGCCTAAGCGTTCAGCAGCAGGCGTCCTGAGTCTGATCCCAGCTGTGCCACTTACTTACCAGCTGTGTTGTGCGAAGCAGATGACTTCACCTCTCAGAACCTGTCTACTCATCTGTGAAACAGTACTTGCCCGTGATCCGTTGTAAGGAACAAATGAGCTGCTGTGAGTAAGAACACACAGCTCAGTGCAAGAAGCCTGCAGGGAACGGAAACTGCCATTATTGTTATTACTGTTATCACTGTCGTCATCATTATTTACATATTATAGGTTCAAGACGCTGAGGCCCAGAGAGGGAAAGATCTTGCCCAAGCTCAACAGCCGTCTGGCACAAAACCAAATGAGAACTCAGGCCTCCTGACCCGCAGTCCCAGCTTTTGTTAACCACATCCCTGTGTGTTTTTTTGTTTTTTGTTTTTTGTTTTTTTTGCTGTAGGCGGGCCTCTCACTGTTGTGGCCTCTCCCATTGTGGAGCACAGGCTCCGGACGCGCAGGCTCAGCGGCCATGGCTCACGGGCCCAGCTGCTCCGTGGCATGTGGGATCTTCCTGGACCGGGGCACGAACCCGTGTCCCCTGCATTGGCAGGGGGACTCTCAACCACTGTGCCACCAGGGAAGCCCAAAGCATGTTCTTTTATGGAATCATTTCACTCCTGTTGGAGATGACCAAGCAAATAGTCCATGAGCATTAAACTTTTAAAGTCAGGATGGAAGATTAGTCTCCATAGCTTACCGTCTGCAGTGGTGAGGACTTAGAAAGCTGTGGGTGGTAGGCAGCTCCACTGGGAGAGTGCACACCATATGCTCAGGGCCCTGAGCTCAGTGTTGCCCTTATGTTCCTCATTTTATCTTAGTCATGACCATTTTACAGCATAGGAAACTGAGGCTTAGCAGAATGAAGTATCTTGTCCAAAGTCATATCTCTTGGTAAGTGAGTGATAAGATTTGAGCACAATGTCTACTGATTGTGTCTGACCCCACAATTGAGATTTTACAGAATAACTGATTTTTTTTTTATTATGGGAAATTTGAGTCATATCTAAAAGTAGAAAGAATAGTTGAGGCACTTCCCTGGTGGTCCAGTGGTTAAGACTCCAGGCTTCTAATGCAGGGGGCCGGATTCAGTCCCTGGTCGGGGAACTAAGATCCCACATGCAGAGTGGCCAAAAGAACCCAAAAAGATAGTTGACTGAACCTAAGTGTGCCCATCGCCCAATCATTATCAACACATGACCTTTCTTGTTTCATCTGTATGTACCTCTATCCAGTCTCCTCTCCCCTTGATTACCTCAGATATATTGCTTCAGAAATTTTCAGATGTATCATTTTGAGGGCAACTATTTAGTATTTAGTTCTAAAAGATAAGACCTCTTTAAAAACATAATCACAATATCATTGTCATGCCTTAAGAATCAATAACAGTTTCTTAATATCAACAAATACTACTCAGTGTTCAAATTTCTGCAGTTGTCTCAGATAAAAATGTTTAATCAGATCCCCAAAGCTCTATGCTTTGCAGTTAGTTGCCTTGTCTCTTAAGTATCTTTTAAATCTATAGGTTTTTCTCTCTTTCTTCCTACCAGATAAAGAAACTGGATCATTTCTCCTGCAGTTTTATACAACCTGGGTGATTCTTTTTTAACATGTTCTTCTGTCTCCTACTAGCATTTCTTGTAAGTTTGTTGTTAGAGCTAGAGGATTGAGCAGATTCAGCTTATTTTATTTATTTATTTTGGCCCCAAAACACTTCTAGGTGGTGATGTCTACTTCCATTCCAAGACACATGGTGTCTGGCCCTCTCTCTCTCTGGTGTTGACAGCCATTGTTGATCATGGCCTTGATAGTGGTAACATTCAAATTCTAGCATTCCTTCTTTCTTTATTACTTCTATTAAGAGAATGTTCCTTATTTCAACTATCTTATATCCTGAGGTAGTACTGGAATAAGAAAAGCAGGGACTCTTTGAGTTCCCAGACCCAGTTCCAATGTGTGTATATGGAGCCTTCCCCACACCAACAAGCAGTTCTGGTGTCCAAGAAATCAACTCAATTCTGACTCTGTCTACCCACAGATAGAATCAGATTCCACAGGTAAAGGGCTCAGTCCCACAAGACCTCCCTGCATTTCAGATGTCATTTGCACCTTTGCTTCCGACTAAAGCGTATAAATCATAGGTTCCTATGACCCCCTCCTTGGTTCCATTAATTTGCTGGAATGGCTCACAGAACTCAGGAAAACCCATTTACTCAACTAGATTACCGATTTATTTTACAAGGATATTAAAGGATATGAACCAATAGCCAGATGAAGAGATACATAGGGCGAGGTCTGAACAGAGGAGCTTGGGGCCCAGCACAGTGGCACATGGAAGCATTATGGTTCCCCGACGTAGGAGCTCTCCGGAAAAGGGACCAAAAAGTTGTCCTTTTGGGCTTTTATGGAGGCTTCATTACATAGTCATAATTGACTAAATCATTTGCCAGTGGCACTGATTCAACCTCAAGCCCCTCTCCCCTCCCCAGACATGGGGGGTGAGACGGATGGGACTGAAAGTTTCAACCTTCTAATCACGTATCACATGGTTGGTTCTCCTGGCAACCAGCCCCACCTGGGTTGGGATGAGTAGTCACCTTCATTAACATAAACCCAGTTGTGATGGAAAGGACTCGATATGAATAACAAGACACCCATTTCACCTTTGTGGAATATGTATTTCTCATAAATCATAATATCAGAATGATTATCAAAAATAATTTAAGATTTTTTTTTTCTAGTTCTTTTTGTCCTTAAGGTATATCCTATTAGGGATATATAGGGATATATGTATATTACTGTGTTTAAAAATCATTAAAATGGCTTCTCTCTGTGTGGTTAGGACTCTAATTCAATGAGCAGTTAAACTTATTCCATGTTGCTTTTGATTTTTATAGATTATTTCTTAAAATATAAGTTTTTATAATTATGTAAACTACATCGTTTCAAAGTCAAATCTACAAAACAGGAATATTCTGAGAATTCTAACTTCTGAAACCAGTCACTTCTATCTATACCTTCCCTCACCTTCAAGGTAGCCATTTTTTTGGTTTGTTTTAGGTTTTTATTTTTCTATATTAAAAATGTAACCAAATACACTTATATGTTAATATCTCCTTTTTCTTGAATTAAAATGTAACTATTCTATACATTTTTCTCTACCTGACTTTATTTGACAATATATGCTGTAAATAAAGGAACATTGCATTATATGAAGGCTTAGGATGATTAGCATTATGTAGAGGCATAGAATCATTGAATTTTGAGAGCCGGTGGTAATAATAGCAAATACTCGCGTGGCGTTTACTCTGTGCTATGCGCTTTTCTAAGTGCTTAACATAAATTCACTCAGTAATTCTCATCATAATCATCCTCTGGGGTATGTACTATTATTATCCCCATTCTACAGATGAAGAAACTGAGGCACAGGGAGCTGAGTTAGGTAACTTGCCCAAAGTCTCAGAGCTGGTGGGTGGCAGATTTGAATGTGGGTGTCTGCTCTCATATACCACATTTTAGAATTGCCAGAGTCTGTTTTTTTGGTTATTTCTGAGTGAGGAAGCTATAACTCCTGGTCAGTTAACAGTCCAACTGCCCATGTGCCCTGCCCCTAGATTTATTACTTTTTCAAATGGTTACTAGCTTGCCTTGAGCTCCTTGTCGAGCCTAGAATTTCATTCTAAAAACTTATCCTGTTACTTCATGGATGCTCAGAAGACATGAGATGCCTGGGTCAGAGATAAAGGATTTATTACTCCTGGCACAATAATCAGCATGTTGTGACTATTTCCTTGCCCCTGTCAGTGCCACAGGAGTGATTTGGAGGGCCGGATGGATGGATGTCTGCTCCTGAGGTGAGTTGTGTTACAGGAGATGAACATTGCATTTAGGGAATCCACTGCTTTTCTAGCAAGCAGTAATAAGCAAGCCTATTTTTTGTCTTAGGGGGAGAAGTTTTCTCCTTCATCAAGGTTGCTTGCTGAGAAATGGCTGGGTAATAAACGGCCTTGCCTTCTTCTCACGAACGGAAGATGTGTAGGAGCGTAGAGAGTCATCAAGGGCTGCTTCTCTCAATTGTTCTTTGTACCTGTCTTACTGGCTTTAGAATATAGAGTCAAGTGGGTACCCCCATACCATTTCTTTGACAAACTACGGCTTTTTAAGACATTTGCCAATATTCCATGACATAGTAACTCCAGGTTTTGTAGTTACCAGATTCTAACTATAGTAGAAAACAAAAAAAACAGAAATCCAGTCAGATCCCTTTTGAAGGCCACCCTGAACAAATTATCAACACTCACCACATTGCAAACCTGTGGCTTTTCTTTTTTATTTGTGACCCTTAACATTTTTGTTTTGTTTTGTTTTGTTTTTGTTTTTGCGGTACGCGGGCCTCTCACTGTTGTGGCCTCTCCCGTTGCGGAGCCCAGGCTCCGGACGCGCAGGCCCAGCGGCCATGGCTCACGGGCCCAGCCGCTCTGCGGCAAGTGGGATCTTCCCAGACCGGGGCACAAACCCGTGTCCCCTGCATCGGCAGGCGGACTCTCAACCGCTGCGCCACCAGGGAAGTCCTACCCTTAACATTTTGAAACCAGTCAGAGGGATGAAGTTAACAAGCCTTGATCAGCTTCATTCCTACATAATAGGAGGTTTCTTTTTTATTTCCTTTTTCTTTTTCCTGGTTGAATTTCTTTTCAATGTTGAGCCCAGTTTTTCTTGATTTTTATGATTCTGTAAATTACTGCTCTGCCTAGGACCCTGATTATAACTTCACCTGTTCAGAGTAACACATTGAGCTTTGAGTGAGAATACTCTTGGGAGGCAGCCCTCTCCAGCACATTGACATCCTCAGTGAATTTCCTGATTGGGTTGCTTATATTAGGTAAGGAAAATTAAGGGTCCGAGCCTTGTACGTGTGAGGGAGAGAAGGGGCCTTGTGAGTTAGGAGAGGAAAAGGCAACATAATGAAGTTTTTGCCAGTGTGTTATCAACTCTGATCCATTGAGGGAAGCTGGGAACCTGGGGTCAGAGTCCTGGAGAGAGAACGTAAAAAACAGGTCCTGGGTTGCTGGGGGGGAAGATGAGGCCAGTGAGGGTGAAGGTCATTCTTGCCCCACAGTAGCCCTTAATCTTCACATCAGCCCACCGCTGTGAGCTACGGGGATGAATGCTGTTCAACCAGCCCGATTATTGAGTCTGCTGTGTGAGATGTGGGTAAGCCTTAGCCTCTTCTCTCATGAACTTTAATGAAAGGCAGTTGACTCTGGAGGCTGAAGGAAGGGTGATTTGGGGGAGTTGCTGGTAGCGGGGGAGAGCGGGAGGGCTTATCACTTCCTTCCTGGTGTTGCCGAGGGAGTGTTACACCTGACTGTGCACAGGGCGTGTTACTGAATGGCTGTCAGTGCCTATACGTAGCCTCCCTGTTAGGAGCTTTTATGCTTCTTGTTGGAAGGATCTTTTATTTAACCAGGCTCCGTGGGACCTTTCAGGACCTTCAAACTGTTTCAGGTCACAATTAGCCTTGGGAACATAAGAGGAAATAGAAAGCTAATTATTAAAGTTTTCACAGGTCTGAATGGAGAGAATAAACCCCTGTTATTTAGCAAACCACTGAGCAAGGAATGCAAGTGGGTTAGTGATTGCACTGCCAGCACTCAGTACTGCCTCCTTATTGCTTCCTAGCTCTGTGACTCAGTTTCCTCCTAGGTCCAATGGCAACAATAATGCCATTTCTCTTATTAGCGATGTTGTGATGATTATGGGAAGTGACATGAAAACGTTCCATTCCTAGCAGGTAGTAAGTGCTCAGTGTGTTATTAAGTGGAGGCCAAAATGTCAGCACAAGCCCAATCTCCCGATTTTTACATGGCTTCTAGGTTTAAGCTGTAGTAGATTTTTTT
Source organism: Lipotes vexillifer (assembly GCF_000442215.2). Classification (NCBI taxonomy): domain Eukaryota; kingdom Metazoa; phylum Chordata; class Mammalia; order Artiodactyla; family Lipotidae; genus Lipotes; species Lipotes vexillifer. The sequence continues at coordinate 421,692 of NW_006781985.1, read as the reverse complement.
CTAAATAAGGCCTGCAGCTGCACTGTCCATTATGGCACCCACTAGCCACATGTGGCTATTTAAATGAATTCAAGCCAACTAAAATTGAAAATGCAATTGTTCAGTTGCACTGGTTGAATTTCAAGATGCAAGAGCCACTCACGGCTCTTGGCTCCCGTTTTAGAAAGTGTAGGGTATTGAACGTTTCTGTTCTTGCAGCAAGTTCTTTCAGACAGCTGTGGTCTGGAGGGTTTAAACCCTGAGGGATTTGATGACATTACAATGACTGTTTAATCTTGGAACTTTTTTCCTGATACCAGTTCCCTTTCTATGCCCTTTTCTACAAATAGAGAAGAATGTATGTAGTGCTGATATGGGACTGTACAGGCTATTTCAATGACTGCTGGAATAACAGAGCCTTTGCAGATGAAGTTGAGGAGGAGGGAGTTTCTCCAAGGTGAAGGCTGGGGCTGCCCTCACAGGTGGCTGAGGGCCACTAAGTGCCTTTCAGCCCCACAGCCCCTGCCAATGGTCACAGAGGCTGCGTTTCCCCCTTGTGCTGCAGTCCCCAAGATGTTCTCAAGTTCCCATATTCCATTCTGTTTCCCTCATAGGCACCCTGTGTCCCAATTTGTGTCCCTAAAATAAGGTCACTGTGATTATGGGACACCAAAGGCCTCTCATTCATTTGCTGAGTATAGGTAATTAATATTGCCCCCACTCTGTTCCCGGAATCCTCGAAGAAAGAAAGGCGGTCCTGGAAGGGGCCGGAGAGTCAGGACACCTGTGTCTCCCTTTTCCTTTGAGTGTCATCTCCGTGAGAAGGGTATGAGCTGAATTTCATAGCTAAATAACCAGCTGCCATCCCAGCTGATGATGTAAAAGGAAACCACCCACTTGCCTTAAGATGTGTTTCTGCATATGAGCTCTTGAGGGCTCATTAGTGATGATGTTAATAAGGACTCCTGTGCTCTGCTGTCATCTCTCAGCCTTTCCTAGGAGCATGAAGAAAGCGCTCTCTAGGGCCTTTGGGGAGCAAGGGCCAGAGCTAGGAGCTATGACTGCTCCCTGCCCTTGGAGCAAGTAGTGTCTCTGGGGAGGCAGCCTAGTGGAAGGGGGTTTCCGAGCTGCATCGTTAAGAAGAGGAGGGAGGCTGGTAAATTTGGGGAAAGGGAAGAAGGGAAGGGGGCATTCAGGAAGAACAGATTGTGCAAAGTTTTAACTGAGACAATGAATAACTTATTAGAACGATTCCATCACTTCCAAGTTATGCAGTCTTGGGTAAGTTACTTGACCTCGGTTTTCACATCTGTAAAATGGGAGTGGGAGTTGTAACAGTACCCACCTTGTTGGGCTGTTCTGAGGATTAGTGAGTTAATACTTGTGAGACATTCAGAGTATCACCTGGCTCAGAGTAAGCCCTCAATGAAAATTAGCTGTCATCATAATTATCTTTCTCCCTCTTCCTAGTATTTTGATTATTATTAAAAGTGAAATAGGGGGCTTCCCTGGTGGCGCAGTGGTTGAGAGTCTGCCTGCCGATGCAGGGGACTCGGGTTCGTGTCCCGGTCCGGGAAGATCCCACGTGCCGCGGAGCGGCTGGGCCCGCGAGCCATGGCCGCTGAGCCTGCGCGTCTGCAGCCTGTGCTCCGCAACGGGAGAGGCCGCAACAATGAGAGGCCTGCGTACCGCAAAAGAAAAAAAAAAAAAGTGAAATAGGTTTTGGTGCTGAATTTAGATGCCAGCTTTGCCACTGACCCTGTGCAAGCCACTGCAGCTTTCTGAGCTTAAATTTATTCATCATTAAAATGGGGAGAATACTATCTGTGTTACGGGACTTGTGAAATTAAATGAGGTATTGTTTATAAAATGCTGAAACATGGCCAGGAATATAGAAGGGCCTCGATAATCTTACTTTTCTCCTGTCCTTCTCTTCCCAGCCAACTTTCCCAGTAGTCACTGGGTAACCCAGTTAGTCGAAAAGTGATGGGATGCAATGGCATTTGAGGAAAATTAATCCAGCAGCTGTGTGTAGGATGGATTAGCTCATGTGCAACACTGCGGCTTAAATAGAAAAAATATGGCTTTTTAGGATCTAGATGTTTGTGTCATAGTTACAAGATGGTTTTCTTTATGCTTACAATGGCTTTTTCTGTGTGCCAAGCTGCTCTAGATGTTTGACATATATTTACTGATTTAAGCCTTAAGACAACCATAAGAAGTAGCACTATCGTTCCCATTTTACAGGTAAGGAAACTGAGGCCCAGAGAGGTTAACTTGCCCACAATCATCCAGCTAGTATGTGGTGGTGCAGGGGTTTGCACCCAGGCCCACAGACCCCAGAATCTAACCCCACAGCCTCAGGGGTTGGCAATTCTAGATTCGGTCGGGGACTGCATTTTACATTTAGCAATTTTACAATTAGGAGCCACAGAGGCGTAGACGAGAGGGTTAGTGGAGAAAGAAAGCATAGTTAGGTCACCAGTAGCTTTTAGCCTTGTCTGGAGGAGCTGGGCAAAGAGGGCAGGCTTGGAGGTTTTCTAAACTTAGGCTGTGATGCTGCTTCCCCTCTGTGCTAAAGCTTGCCTGCCCTCCTCCCGCAAGTGCCTTGGGCATCTCGGAGGGGAGTGTGGCCCTGCAGCAGGACTCTGCACCTCCCAGCTTTGCTGGCTGCACGGTTTCCCCCACAGCTCTGCAGAGGGCCAGGCTTCCCATTGCCCACCCCCCCTCCACCTTGTTCTCTGGCTCCAGCCAGGCCTGGGGAAGGCGGCGGATGCTGGCAGCCACTGTCTGTTGCCCTCCTGCCAGCTCCGTACCTCTTGATGGAGCCTTTCGTGGACCTGCATGTGTGTGAGCTGGCAGAACCAGATGAGGTGCCAGGCTGCTGATCCTTTCCCCGCACCCAGCGTTCTAGCCTAGACCTTGTACTCCTTCCCCTGTTGGCCTCCTCCTTGCTTCCTCCATCCGTCCTACGCACCTCTGCCTGGGACGTCTTCCCTGCTGTAAAAGCGTCAGCAGCCCCAGCAACCCACAGGGTACTGCCCCAGAACCTTGCCACCCTGCTGCTGGTGTGTTACAGCCAGTGATGACTGAGCCCTCCCCGGGGGCCAGGCACTGGTCTAAGCACAGAGAGGTCAAGTCACTTGCTCAGAGTCACACAGCTGGAGAGTAGCAGAATCAGGCCTTGAGCCTCAGGAGTCTGGCTCTGGGGCCCATGTTCCAGCCCTCAGGAACTGATAGCACTTTTTATGGTCCAGGGAATTACAGCAGGGTCATTCAAGAGCATCACTCTTGTACCCCTTGCCCCCCTGCAGACACCTGGACACTCACTCACATGCTCTTGTGAGCCTGCTCTGCCTTCCTGGTTGTGAGCCTGTGTCGGTGCACCTGCGGGTATTAATCACAGCTCAGGGGGGCTCCTTTGGCAACCTGGAGAGCCTCCTGGGCCCAGAAGCGCCCACACCAGCCAGTGTTTCGTACTGAGTAGATCTCATTCTCTGTGGGTGACCTGGGTAAATATCCTACATCCTGACCGCTGCCTCTCAGAGTTGTTTTTGCCACTTTCTGCCTGCCTGCCCCAGGCATCTCCTGGCAGCTTGAGAACATCCGGGCAGGGCTGCTAAATGTTTATGAGGGATCCAGCCAGGGGAAGGCCCCCTTGACCTCTGGCCTTGGGCTTTGCCACCCTGCCATTTTAGGATAGTGATTTATTGAAGGCGGGGGCAGAGGTGGACGGTGGGAGGAAATCGCCCCTTTAAACTGATGGCTACTTTTGCCCGCATTAATGTGCAAGCTTCCAGCCATGCAGTTCAAGGTCGTTAGGCAGCTACAATGTGAAATTCATTCTGCAGGCCACCCCCCTCTTCCCTGCATGATTGTGGGCAAAACTGCTCCAGGACAGGGAGAAAGCAGGCGTGTTCCACTGGTCTGGTGAGATTATACTGTTCTTTTGGGAAGGGACTGAGGGCTTGCTCTCAGTGTGTGTGTGTGTGTGTGTGTGTGTGTGTGTGTGTGTGTGTGTGTGAGTGGGACGTGGAATAAGTGGGTAAGCAACCAGCTGGGGCAGAGCCCAAGGCCCTGAGAGTCCCTGGGAGGCAGTGGTGTCAGTGGCTACCCAGCAGATTTTCATCAGGAGGTGGCAGGATCACCCTATGAGCAGGGGAGGTGGGAGCCTCCTTCTGGCCTTGGGAAATGCTGGTACCCAACTTTGAGACTTAATTAAGTCTGAGTGACCTTGCCCAAGTTACTTAGCTTCTCTGAGCCTCCTTTCCTGCTCTGTAAAAGGAGGATGATGGCAATGAGAGGACGTGGGTGCGGGTGGAGGGGTGGGATGTTTAACTCCGTCAAAGATCTTTTCCGGGCTTCCCTGGTGGCGCAGTGGTTGAGAATCTGCCTGCTAATGCAGGGGACACGGGTTCGAGCCCTGGTCTGGGAAGATCCCACATGCCGCAGAGCAACTAGGCCCGTGGGCCACAGCTACTGAGCCTGTGCGTCTGGAGCCTGTGCTCCGCAATAAGAGAGGCCGCGACAGTGAGAGGCCTGCGCACCGCGATGAAGAGTGGCCCCCACTCGCCGCAACTAGAGAAAGGCCTCGCACAGAAACGAAGACCCAACACAGCCAAAAATAAATAAATTTAAAGATCTTTTCCTTCTTCCCGCAGAGGTTGAACCTTTTAATTTCCAGTGGGTTTGTACTTTTTCCCACTTGGGATGTTTGTTTCTCACTCCTTCCCTTTAAAATTTTTTTCTCCCTTTTTAAGTCTAAAATGTCTTCTTCCAGTCACCTCCGTTGAGCTTGTCTCCGTGCGCGCGTGACAACATCTCAGAGTGCCCGGCATCCTTTTTCCTCTCAGCCTCCCATGCTGCCTTGTGTACTGTAGGCGCCCCATAAATGCTAACTGATTTCTGGGAGCCTGCAGTCCTAGAGGGAGGGCGAGTGGCTGGTGTTAGAGGGACAGTTCTCGGGCTGCAAGCAGGGTTCTGTACCAAGGGAACCCAAATGTTGGCTGCCTGGGGACTGCCTGCCTTTGATGCGGGTCTCACCCATGCATGACGAAAATGAGAAACACATAGGGTGTGGAGAATTTGTGATAAGCTTAATTTATTCCACTTAGAGTCCTCTTCTTTATTCGGAGATAATGCCCTTACCTACTGGTTTGCGGTTTAAAGGTACCTAATTTTGATTCACTGTAGCTTTTCTTTTTAAAATTGTACTTGTAGGAATAAAAAGATGGTATACCTCTGACAGGTACCCCCTCAGTATTTTACATTTGAGTGGTCCATAGAATCCAAAAGTGCAGGAACTGTTGGACCCAGCAGTGGATCTGTAGTAGACACTTATGAGCCTCCGATTCTCAATTAGATGTTATCACACAGATCTGATGTGAAAGCACATCTGTCGTTTGCTGAGAATTTATTTTATGTATTTTCCTAAAGCTGTGCAGGTAAAACATGACTCTTTGCAGTGCCGCCACCACGCACCTGCAGGGGGTGCCACTCACAGACTACAGTTTGAACCAAGTGCCCTAGAGTTGTGTCGGTGGCCCTCCCTCTTAGATTTAAAAATACTTGGCTCACTGGTTTGCCAACTTTGGTTTGACAGAACTCTTTGCCCGTTGGAAATCTTAAGCAGAGACCCCACGTCAGACAGAGCAGGGCTGCCTTGCCTGAGGGGCATGGGGCCCAGGGCCCAGCTGTTTGGCTTTCCTGCTGCCTCCCTCTCTCTCTTGAAAGTCTCCATGGACCTTCTGTCCCTGCAATCCCACGGACCCAAAGAACACACCGAAAACCTTGGGTCTAGTCTAATTTCCCGTTTTTTGTTTGTTTGTTTGTTTAAAAAATTTTTTTTTTGTAAACTACACATAACATCAAATTCACCATCTTAACCATTTTTAAGTATACAGTTCAATATATTCACACTGTTGTGAAATCGGTCTCCAGAACATTTTCATCTTGTAAAACTGAAACTCCGTACCCATTAAACAACTCCCCATTTCCCCCTCCCCCCAGCCCCTGACAACCACTGTTCTACTTTCTGTCTCTGTGAATTTGATGTCTCTAGGGACCTCCTATAAGTGGGAATCATGTGGTATTTGTCCTTTTGTGGCTGTCTTATTTCACTTAGCATAAGGTCCTCAGGTTCACCCAGGTTATGGCATATATCAAAATTGCTTTCTTTCATGGCTGAATAATATTCTGCTGTATGTATATACTACATTTTTGCTTTCCATCCATCCATCCATCCATCCATCGACGTTTGGGTTGTTCCACCTCTTGGCTATTGAGTAATGCTGCTATGAACATGGGTGTGCAGATATCTCTTTGAGACCCTGCTTTCAATTCTTTCGGATATACACTCAGAAGTGGGATTGCTGGGACATATGGTAACTTGATGTGTACTTTTTTTTGAGGAACTGCCGTACTGTTTTCTGTAGCAGCTGCATGATTTCCTTGTTTTATTAATGATGAAATGGAGGACCCCCTAGGAGGCCCCCTAGGACGTCAGAGCGCAGAGTGAGAGAGAGATGAGTAGGATTGTGTTGTCGTGTCCCCACCCCCAGCCCTGCTGGGCCATGGTTCTGGCATTGCTGCCTTCCTCCTCCCAGGCCAGCTCTTGCCGGGCACCAATGGCATGGCTCTCTCCTCTTGCCTCCTTAGGCCTAAGGATTGGTGACTCTCTCCCACCATTGCTAGTCCTGGGTGGGGGTGTCCCTTGGTGGGCCCTTAGCCCCGCCCTCACCTCTGTAAATCGTCATTCATTGGGTACTCTTCAGTGGAAACCTGTGAGTGTAACTCTTTGCTACCTGCACATCCTCCCTGACCACCTGCTTATCTGCAAGGTGGCCTTGGGCACGTTGCACAACCTCACTGTGCCTCAGTTTCCCTCACCTGCGAAATGCTTCCTTAGGGTTGTTGATATATCTAAGGGTTTAGAAGAGCCGTTGGCACATAGGAAGGCCTACGTAAGCATTGCTATTATTTTTATGATTTCTGTATCCTTGTGCAAGTCCCCTCTTAAGACTCTAAAACTGGGTCAAGTCTCCAGGGCCTTTCCATTACGGAGTGAGCCCCTCGGGGTTTCAGCAGCTCCAGACTTCTGGACTGAGGGGCAAGAAGGACAAGGCCAATAAGGGGGAGTGATATTATCCAGGAGGCTTTTAGTCCTGTCCACCAGAGAGATGAAGTGCTGGGCATGCTGGCTGCCCCAGCTTATGGCGGGCCCTCCTCTTGGTACCAGCTTAGTGAAGCAGCCAGCAGCTGCCAGGCTGGGCTCAGAGTGGCTTTGGCTTCCGTGCTCACCTGGGAGATGACCTGTCACAGGTCCTACTCTTTTTTTTGTTTTTTTTTTTTTTTT